>NC_041386.1:430946627-430951857 GCF_002162155.2 Triticum dicoccoides | reverse complement strand
GCATGGAAGGCGAGGTGCGAGCGGGCGGCTCGGGCGACTAGGCGGCGGCGCGGTGCGCCGGGCCGGGGGGATCTGGGTGTCCCGGGCCCGCGCGGGAGAGGCGGTGGTACGGGCCAGGTGGCGGCGCCTGAGTGGAGGAAGGAGGCGGCGGTGGCAACATGGCGAGCTCCCATTGGTCGGAGCGACGTGGCGGCGGCGAGCGGACATGTCCGACGCGGTGAGGACGCGTGCGGCGGCACGAGGGGAGGAGTTTGAGGGTTTCGGGGAAAAGATCCGAAAACGAAAATGAAGTGGTCTATTTATAGAGGTAGAGGGAGATAGGAAGTTCCAAATGAGGTGCGGTTTGCGGCCACGCGATCGTGATTGAACGCTCTAGATGATGGGAGAGGTTTAGGTGGGTTTTGGGCCAGTTTGGAAGGGTGTTGGGCTGCAACACACACGAGGTCTTCTCGGTCCCTCGATTAACCATTGGAGTATCAAACAAAGTCCAAATGGCACGAAACTTGACAGGCGGTCTACCGGTAGTAAACCAAGGCCGCATGACAAGTCTTGGTCCAATCCGAAAACGTTTAACACCCTCACATGAAAAAAGGTAGAAAGGGACACCGGGTGACATAGGAGCGCCGGAATGCAAAACGGACAACGGGGAAAATGCTCGGATGCATAAGACGAACACGTATGCAAATGCAATGCACATGATGACATGATATGAGATGCATGACACACGAGAAAATGACAATGCAACAACAGCGAATAACTGGAAGACACCTGGCACATCGGTCTCGGGGCGCTACAACACTCCACCACTACGAGAGGATCTCGTCCCGAGATCTAGAATGGCACCGGAGGGAAAAACGGAAGAGAAAGAGAAGAGGTAAAACTAAGTTGCTTCTTTGACAAATGAGTGAAACCAAAGAACCTTGAAAAGGTTAAGCCATTTCGAGAAAAGAATACAGCGGAGATGAATGAAGTTGAAAACAATCCGTTAGCAAAAGAGGAACAAGGAAGAACAACTTCGGGCGGCACTTCGATTCAAAAGAAAAAGGAGTTGAATAAGAACTTGGTAAGATGAGAAGGTACTTGCTGGAATCACAATACACTGCCTCCGTAACTATTGAATGAATGGAACAAGGGTAAGAAAGATCTCAGACAACACTCTGGTTGAAAAGAGATGCAAGGCTTGATAAGGCGAAAAGAACTTGAGCAAAAAGGCACAACACTCCGGTTAAATGGATAGGCATGAAAAGAACACGATCCAAGATGATGAGAGAAAAGAGCAACATCACAATGGCTCCGGAACAAAAGAATAGAAGATAGATAATTGAAATAAAAGAATGGAGAAGAAAATGCCATCTTATGCCACAAAAGAGCTTGAGAAGGCATCCTTAGGAGACGGGTCGAGCGGAGTTGTTGGAACACCAACAATGAAAAGAATAACCTTGATATGGTCTTATGGAATACATCTCAAATTATGAGGTGACAGCCGGCCACTTACGGGAAAAGAATTGGATTGATATCAACAAGGAGACGAGAAAGCTATTTCACCGGGAGTATAAAAGAAGAACTTGGGTCACTTATGAGCACCATAGATAGCAACAATCCTTAGGGAAGGCTTTAGGTGAAACATGACACAAGATAGCTCCAACTAGTTGGTTGATGGATTTAAAATACCTCATTCTTAATAACATGTGAATCATGAAACATGAACTCAAATTATCAAGAATGACATAATACCACCTCCAATGATAAGGTAGAAAGAATTGCACTCCGGATGCAAGATGAAGAATGCTTGAGCTCCTTAGAAAAGAATCTCGATGAACACTTCGAGAAGGAATATAAATCCTTGATGAACCATCATGTAGAACCTTCATGAAGAACTCCGGTAAACAAAAAGAATAACGAAAATAAATAAATAAAAAGAAGTTGGAAACACAAGGTGAAACCTTGTAATGATTTAGATGGATCTCTGTGATAATTAGAGCTTGGAACTCCGGGAAAAAGAGAAGATGAGCAATTGACAACGAGAATTAGTCATTGTGAATGAACTCCGGAGGAACGAATCCATCATTTGGATGAAGCAAGAATAAGAATTATGTTATGCGTATCCTTCACCAATTGAAGTTGATGAAAAGCAACGGATTTGGCATACTACTTATTCTCGTAGAAAGGATTAAGATAGATATAGCGTCAAGTTGGAAAGGTCTTCAACGAACCATCGGTAGGATTGAAACAACGAATGAATTGGTATGATAAACAAGGAAGGGAAATCTTGAACGAACCACCGTAAGAATTGAAAATGAACGAAGTAAAAAGGATGAATCACCGGGAAGAATTAGCAAGTGAACGAAAATGTTGGCTAGGATTTAGATACATGAGAACGAAGAGATGAAGAATTGATTAGAGAATATTTGAATGATGCACCGGTAAGATTTTGAGAACAATAGCTAAAATATGAGAATGAAAAATTATGATATGATGGCCTCCGAAGAATCAGACTGAAAAGACTACTGGATTGCTCCGGAAGGATGAAAATAATTCTCACAACCAAAACAAATTATGAGAGGATGGCAACAAGCTAGAATCACGAATCTTGAAGAGAATGGAGCAAGATTGAGAGAAAAATCTTCTTCGGTCATCAAATGCAGAGAATGACGACGAGAAACACCACCATGAATTATTTAGACGCTCTAGAAGAATCAAAGCGAAGAGATTGAGCCAACGATGAAAAGAATTTAACCGATCTTGGAGAGAGGCATTTGACTGATGATGAATCATTCTTACGTCAAACTTTGAAAAGAATTTAGGATAGCTCTGGGAAAATAAGAAGAGTTAGGTAAGATCCTGGGAAAAGACCTGTGGGTTAGGGCCCACACAAAAGGAACACCATAGAACGATTTAAAAGAGAGAAAGCACCGGTTGAATTAAATGGCTAGAATGAGATAACAACCTCGAAAGAGCTTTAATGGATTACAAAAGCAGAGTGGAAACACGAATCTTCGCGATATCTTGAGCACTCCGGAACAATTGAATAGCAAGCGGGGAATGATTATGAGGTGCACCAGCATAAGAAAAGCATTTGAAACAAGGAAAATACTATGTGATCAACACATAAGGCTTGAATTGAATCCACCGGAGGAGAAAAAGGAACGAAGAATGATGAACTTGAAGCTCCGTTAGAATCTTCATGAGAAACACCGGGTAAGAACATTGAAAGAAAAGAAAGAAGAGACTTTAGATGAATAAGATGGACACTTGATCAAGAAATCTGAGTCCTTGAAGAAAAAGGGTGGGTGGGTGGGAAAACAAAGGCAGCTTGGGATGAATGAAATGAACACCGTTGAGGAGAACTGAGATTGGATCTTGCAAATGTTGAAGTGATCGGATCCACTTGAAGGGAAGCTCACCAGTTGAGAAGAAATTGAAATGACAAACTTGATGATCGAGAAGGATTAATATTCACATAGAAATATGAGAACACCACTTAGGAAAGGTATGGAATCAACATTTGACTTCGAAGCAACTCGAATACCACAACTCAAAAACAAAACAAAGGATTGGCTTGCAAAATAAGCCAAAACAAACATATGATAGAGATTTCGTCCGAAGTTTTCATGGTGGGGCCTACACGGGCTCGATCGTACAGCACCATCATGTACAAGGCAGTGCACATGACATACGAAACGTCCCCGAGTCGGCATAGCCAAGGACTCTTTAAGACACAACGAGACCACTTTAAAACCAACCATGGATAGGCGGACCACTAGACGTCGAACCCCAATTTCATATCATACATCTGTCGGAAGGATATCCTAAGAGCTACTTGAATTCCCACTTATAAACTCCCGAAATTTTCTGGTTATGCAATCAGGTGTTGGGGATACAGGGGAAGCATAATATCTCACCCAAAACAAGCAAATCCTACATCCAGCTGTATCCATCCTTCAACACATAACTGAGAAACCTTCGGAAATCATTTACCTCAAACTTCGAAAAGCATCCGTTATACAAGTTATGGCAATACTCTCGAACTCCCGCCCCAGTACTGGGTGCCATCGAGGTTATCTTACCGACAACTGCATAAAAGAGATTTTCGATGTCGGTGAAACTCAGGTATTCCAGAATCTCAACGATAAAATTGTGATGACAACACCTCGGAGCTCAACTCCCCGGGACACTGCCACAATGTAAAACCCTCGATGCGACTATATCTCCCACGTGTCGAGGCACGACTTAGAGGCATAATCGCATTGAAGGCATATGTCGCAAGTTAGGCAATCTTCACAACATCCCATGTAATACAGATAATAAAAGGGGAGATAACATAGTTGGCTTACACTCGCCACGTCAATCAAGTACATAAATAACATTACATCATCCAAACACTCATGGCCCGACTACGGCGCCAAAATAAAAGATAACCCAACATGCGACACGATCCCGATCACCCCCAACTGGGCACCACTACTGATCATCAGGAAAAGAAACATAGTATCATTGAGAGTCCTCGTCGAACTCCCACTTGAGCTCAAGCGCGTCACCTGGAGCGGAATCATCAGGCCCTGCATCCGGTGTAATAGTAATCTGTGAGCCACAGGGACTCAGCAATCTCGCACCCTCGCGATCAAGACTATTTAAGCCTATAGGTAAGGCAAGGTAAATATGTGTGGAGCTGCAGCAAGCGACTAGCATATATGGTGGCTATCCTATTCGCAAAAGAGAGCGAGAAGAGGAGGCAAAGTGTGAGCGAGAAACTAGAGGACAACCTGCGCAAACATTACTCCAACACCGTGTCCACTTCCCGGACTCCACCGAGAAGAGGCCATCACGGTAACTCACACAGTTGATTCATTTTAATTAAGTTAAGGTTCAAGTTATCTACAACCGGACATTAACAAATTCCCATCTGCCCATAACCGCGGGCACGGCTTTCGGAAGTTCAAATCCCTGCAGGGGACTCCCAACTTAGCCCATGACAAGCTCTCATGGTCAACAAAGGAATAGACCTCCTCCCGAGACGTTCCGATCAGACTCGGTACCTCGGTTCTTCAAGACACTTCGATAGGTTCAAACAAGAACAGCAACACCGCCCGAATGTGCCGACAAATCCCGATAGGAGCTACACATATCTCTTTCTCAGGGCACACTTAGATTGTCCAAACTTCCGGTAGGCCAGCCCAGAGGTGCCCCTGGTGGCCACTGGCGGCTGACGAGGTGGACCAACACTCAGAGG
>NC_041386.1:430938276-430946291 GCF_002162155.2 Triticum dicoccoides | reverse complement strand
TAAGATGACCCTCGGGCTCTGGAAACCCAAGGGAAAAAGAGGCTAGGTGGCAAATGGTAAAACCAAGGTTGGGCATTGCTGGAAAAGCTTTAATCAAGGCGAACTATCAAGGGGTTCCCATTATAACCCAACCGCATAAGGAACACAAAATCCGAGAACATAGCACCGATATGACGGAAACTAGGGCGGCAAGAGTGGAACAAAACACTAGGCGGGAGGCCGAGCCTTCCACCCTTTACCAAGTATATAGATGCATTAAGATAACAAGATAATATAATGATATCCCAACAAGTAAATAAATAATGTTCCAACAAGGAACGGTCTCCAATCTTCACCTGCAACTAGCAACGCTATAAGAGGGGCTGAGCAAAGCGGTAACATAGCCAATCAACGGTAGGCATCGTAGCATTGGCATAGCAAAAGAGCGAGCAATCTAGCATAGCAAAGATAGTAATGATTTCGAGGGTATGATCATCTTGCCTGAAATCCCGCAAGGAAGAAGAACGAGTCCATGAAGAAGACAAATGGACGTAGACGAATGGGTCCTCACAAACACGACGTTACCGGAACCAAATCGAAGAAGCAAACACCGGAAAGGAAGCACACAACATAGTAAACAACCAACACAAGAACATGGTATGATATGCGGGATGCGGTATGCGATGCATATGCATGATTTGACAAGGGATGCAAGAACCTAGCCTCAACATGGAAATCCAAGTGTGCCACTGGAAAGGTGAGATGAAATCACTTGAAAACTATATGAAGAACGCCGGAATCGGAGTCACGGTTTGGAAATGGCAAGCGATTCAAATATAGACACGGTCTGCAATTTACAGCAAGTGGCCATCTAAATGCAATGAGATGAACATGCTACAGCACCCAAACATGGCATCAAAATACATGGCAGGGATGCATTCATGATGCTTAACAAAAGTCTAGCACTGAGCTACGGCCAATTCCTCCATTAACAGGTTCAAACAAGCATGGCAAAAATGCATATGGCAAACAAATTTCAGACTTGGTGAAATTAACACTTGTCTGGAATTTCAGATCAGATAGCACTCTTCGGAGCAACAAAACTACATGCTATAGGACCTGAACATGGCAAAGTAAAGCATGGCATGGAGCTACTCAAAGATCTTAACAAAAGTCCCTTAGTGACCTTGAGCCAAAAGGGATCATAAAATACAATTGCAAGCATGTGAACATGGCAAAAACATAATCAGTTCTCAGACTTAGTGAAAACTGAAGCATGCTGAAAACAGATATCAAGTAGGCATATTTACGAGCTCGATGCACTCACTACGGAGCAAGTCATGATAATCTAAGCATACACCCATCAATAATACACAAAATTCAAGCTAGACATGGCAAGAACAATAGCATAGCATGCACGGATCAACTACAACATCATCGGCAAAATCGCTAACAAGTAGACAATCTGCCCAGATTCACGAAGTAGCAAAAGTAGAGCTCGATTGACTCAAGCTAGGGTACTCCATAATTGCAAACAAAGACATGGATGGATATAACACTACATGATTAACAAAACATCCTTACTGATCATCCCCAAAAGAGGCACGGATCACTAGGAAACAACATGAACATATGGCCATATGAGATAAACAACTCAAGGACTTAGTGGAAATGCTAAGTCCCTGAAGTCAGCATTACCAAGTGACTCACTTTGCAAGCTTGTGCTAGTCACCACACACATCACAAAAATACATGGGTTGCACCTCTGGAAAGATGGCAAAACCCTTAACAAAACATATGTAGAGCTCATGGGCATATCATGCACACAATAATCATGGCAAAAATGACAAATATCTAAATGGAGTAGCAGATCTGACAATTATCTCAAGTAGCACTCTTCCAACAGCATTTCGGGCATCAAGATGAACTCAAATGAAAATGATGCAATGAGATGAAATGATGTACTCTCTGAGACAAACATTTTGATATGCTATATGCATGAATCGGAGCTACGGATGCAAAGTTATGGCATGATGAACATGGGCATATGAAACATGGAAATCTCGGGGACTTAGAGATATCTCCGGAAAAAAATAAATCGAGCGGGGAATAATATGTGACGCTCAGGGCGCGGGATAGCGAGCGGGGCTCACCCATGGGCCGAGCCCATCTGAGGAGGATCGAGCTGGGCCGGAGAAGGTGGACCGGACCGGCCGGAGCTGGGCCGGACCGGGGAGGCGTTGGCCCACGCGGGAAGGTGGCGTCGCCCTCCCTGTTCCTGGACGGGGACGAGGCAAGGCCACCGGCGTCGACCTTGGAACTCCGGCGAGGTTCCCCGGGGCGCGCAGGACGGCGAACAACGTCGAAGGAGCATGGCAGCGCGGCACGGGTCCGGGATCCACCAGATCCGGAGCGGAGCAGCGAGGGACGAGGGGTGAGGCGAAGCCGGCATCGGGTCTGGGCGCGAGGTCACCGGTGAGGAACGCCGAGGAGGCCGAGGAGCTCCTACTCCGGCGAGGTTGAATAGGGAGGCGGCACGGGGGCGCGGCGAGGCACGGGGCGGCGGCACGCAGCGTCCCCGGCGAGCGAGAGCGAGGCGGCGGCGCGCGGACGGACGCTCGGGCGGCGGTGGTTCGGTCGCCGGAGTTGGCTGCCGGCGACGCGCGAAGGCGGCAGGGTCGGCGAACGGGCGGCAAGGTGCGGTTGCTCACAGGCCTGGGCGGCGGCGAGACTCGGGCTCGCGCGGGCCCGATCCGGGTCCACGGGCCGCGCGGTGGGAGGACGGCGGCAGTGAAAAGTGGCGCTGCGGGATTGGCCTGGATCGGTGGCGGAGGTGACGTGGCAGGCTCTCATTGGCCGGAGTGAGGTGGCGGCGGCGGCTGGACATTGTCCAGCGCGGGACGAAATGTGCGGCGGCGCGCGGAGGAGGAGGTTAGGGTTTCGACCGCGAATTTCGGGAGGGGAGCACATATTTATAGGTAGAGGGAGCTAGGAGAGTCCAAATGAGGTGCGGTTTTTGACCACACGATCGTGATCGAACGCTCTAGATGATGGAGAGGATTTAAGTGGGTTTTGGGCCAAAATGGAGGGGTCTTGTGCTGCAACACACATGAGGCCTTTTCGGTCCCTCGGTTAACCATTGGAGTATCAAACGAAGTCCAAACGATACGAAACTTGACAGGCGGTCTACCGGTGGTAAACCAAGGCCGCTTGGCAAGTCTCGGTCCAATCCGGAAATGTTTAATCCCCACACATGAAAGAAAGGTAGAATGACCACCGGAGGAGAATGAAGCGCCGGAATGCAAACCGGACAACGGGGAAAATGCTCGAATGCATGAGACGAACACGTATGCAAATGCAATGCACATGATGACATGATATGCAATGCATGACATGCAAGCAATGACAAGGCAACAACAACGAATAACTGGACGACACCTGGCACAATGGTCTCGGGGCGTTACAACACTCCACCACTACGAGAGGATCTCGTCCCGAGATCTAGAATGGCACCGGAGGGAACAACGGAAGAGAAAAAGAAGAGGTAAAACTAAGTTGCTCCTTTGACAAACGAGTGAAACCAAATAACCTTGAAAAGGTTAAGACATTTCGAGAAAAAGAATACGACGGAGATGAACGAAGTTGAAAACACTCCGTTAGAAAAGAGGAACAACGAACCTTGCGAAAGCCTTGAGGTTGAAGGGAAGATATATATTGAAAACACCCCGGTTAAGAAGTTATGCAAGACTTGATACGGTGAAAAGAACTTGAGCAGAGGACATGACACTCCAGTTAAATGGATAGGCAAGAAAGGAACAAGGTCCTGACAAGAACAAAAGAAAGGTTGAAGATAGCAACATCACAATGCCTCCGGAACGAAGGAAAACAAGATCTCGAGGTAGCACACTTACACCAAATGCTAGAACGGAGTTGTTGGAAAACCCACAACGAAAAGAATAAGCTTGATATGGTCTTATGTAATACATCTCGAATTATGAGGTGACAACCTGCCACTCACGGAAAAAGAATTGGATTGATATGAACAAATTGGCGAGAAAGTATATCGCACCGGGAAGGATAAATGAAGAACTTGGATCATTTATAAGCACCATAATAGCAACAAACCTTAGAGAAGGCTTTAGGTGAAATATAACCCAAGATAATTCCAATGACGAGATTGATGGATTTAAAATACCTCATTCTTAATAACATGTGAATCATGAAACATGAACTCAAATTATCAAGAATGACATAATACCAGCTCCGATGACACGGTTGAAAGAATTGCACTCCGGATGCAAGATGAAGAAACTTAAGCTCCTTAGAAAAGAATCTTGATGAACGCTTCGAGAAGGAAATAAGTCCTTGATGAAGCATCATGTATAGCCTCCAAGAAGAAACTCCGGTAACAAAAGAATAAAAAGAAAGAGAAATTGAAAACACAAGGTGAATCCTTGCAATGATTTAGATGAATCTCCGTTGTAATATAATTGAAAGAGGTTGGAACTCCGGGAAGAAAAGATAAGATGAACAATTGAGATCAAGAATCTTGATGAACCTCCGGAATAGGAAATTAAACATTTGGGTGAATCAAGAATAAGAATTATGTTATGCTCATCCTTCATCAATTAAATTGATGACAAGCAACGGATTTGGCATACTACTTATTCTCGTTGAAAGGATTAAGATAGATATAGCGCAAACTTGGGAAGGTCTTCAATGCACCATCGGTAGGATTGAAATAACAAATAAATTGATATGATAAACGAAAGAAGAGAATCTTGAATGAACCGCCGTAAGAATTGGAAATGAACGAAGTAAAGATAAAGAAACACCGGGAAGAATTATGAAATGAACGAAGATAATTGAGAGAATTTAGATACAAGAGGACGAATAGTTCACGAACTGATTAGAGATCACTTGAACGATGCACCGGTAAGATTGGAGAATGGCAACTGAAAGCTGAGAATGAATAAACATGAATTGATGGACTCCGGATAATCAAACTGAGAAGACTCTTGAATATCTCCTGATGGGTGAAAAGGATTCTCACAATCAAAAATAATTATGAGAGGATGGCAACAAGCTTGAACCACGAATCTTGAGGAGAGTGGAGCAAGATTGAGAGAAAAATCCTCTTCGGTCTTCAAAATCCGAGAGTTACGACGAGAAACACCACCATGAATTGTTGAGGCACACCAGAAGAATCAAAAGCGAAGAGATTTAGCCAACAATGAAAATAATTGTGAAAGATCTAGGAGAAGACATTTGACTGATGATAAATCATTCTTACGTCAAAGTTCGAAAATAATTTGAGAATACCTCCGGGAAAATAAGAAGAGTCAGGTAAGATCCTGGAAAAAGACCTGTGGGTTAGGGCCCACTCAAAAGAAACACCGTTTAGGGATTTAAAAAGAGAGAATGCACCAGTTGAATTAAATGGCTTGAATGAGATAAACAACCTTGAAATAGATTGAACGGATCTTGAATGACAAGACAAGCCTTTTGAGAAAGCTTTGAGCACGCCGGAACAAATGAATAGTGAGAAGTGAATTGTTATGAGGTACACCGGTATGAGAAGGCATTGAAATGAGGAAAGGGGTAAGATCAACAAAGCTTGACTTGAAACCACCGGAGAAGATAAAAGAAAGAAGAATGATGAACTAGAAGCTCCATTAGTATCTTCATGAGAATCACCGGATAAGAACATTGAAGGAAAAGAATGGAGAGGCTTCACATCAATAAGATGGATACTCGATTAAGAAATCTGAGTCCTTGAAGAAAACAAGGGAGGGAGGGCGGGAAAACAAAGACAACTTGGGATGGATGAACGAACACTGTTGAGAAAGCTGAGATTGGATCTTGCGGATGTTGAAATGTTCAGAACCACTTTGAGAGAAAACACGCCGGTTGAAAAGGGTTGACAACACAATCTCGATGATCAAGACGGATTAGTATTCACATCGGAGTATGAGAACACCACTTGGGAAAGGTATGGAATCAACATTTGACTTCGAAGCAACTCGAATACCACAACTGAAAACAAAACAAAGGATTGGCTTGCAGAATAAGCCAGAACAAACATATGATAGAAATTTCGTCCGAAGTTTTCATGGTGGGGCCTACACGGGCTCGATCGTACAACACCATCATGTACAAGGCAATGCACATGACATACGAAGCGTCCCCAAGTCGGCATAGCCAAGGACTCTTTAAGACACAACGAGATCACTGTAAAATCGACCGTGAATAGGCGGACCACTAGACGTCGAACCCCAATTTCATATCATACATCTGTTGGAAAGATATCCTAAGAGCTACTTGAATTCCCACCTATGAAACTCCTGAAATTTTCCGGTTATGCAATCAAGTGTTGGGGATACAGGGGAAGCATAATATCTCACCCAAAACTAGCAAATCCTACATCCAGCTGTATCCATCCTTCAACACATAACCAAGAAACCTTCGGAAATCATCTACCTCAACCTTCGAAAAGCATCCGTTATACAAGTTATGGCAATTCTCCCGAACTCCCACCCCAGTACTGGGTGGCGTCGAGGTTATCTCACCAACGAACTGCATAAAAGAGATTTTCGATGTCGGCGTACTAAACTCAGGTATTCCAGAACTGCAATGATAAAATTATGACGACAACACCTCAGAGCTCAACTCCCCGGGACACTTCCACAAAACCCCTGATAGGAGGCACCAAGCCAATGTTCTCATCATAAAACCATCGGAACGATTCCAAGATACCCGCGTGATCCTAAAAATTTTTTTAGTGAAATTTGAGAAGAGAAGAGTCAAAACTCTACGTCAGGATGCCTTACCAGAGCGATGAGGAGACTGGGAAGTAAAAAGAATTCCCAAACTCTCCGATATATAATTCCTAAATGACTCAAAACATTTTTCTAGACACAACTCGGCCGCTAAAAACGATCAAGCAATGGGGCTCCTAAGGTCGGGGAAGGCTCTGATTACCAACTTGTAACACCCTCGATGCGACTATATCTCCCACGTGTCGAGGCACGACTTAGAGGCATAATTGCATTGAAGGCATATGTCGCAAGTTAGGCAATCTTCACAACATCCCATGTAATACAGATAATAAAAGGGGAGATAACATAGTTGGCTTACACTTGCCACGTCAATCAAGTACATAAATAACATTACATCATCCAAACACTCATGGCCCGACTACGGCGCCAAAATAAAAGATAACCCAACATGCGACACGGTCCCGATCACCCCCAACTGGGCACCACTACTGATCATCAGGAAAAGAAACATAGTATCGTTGAGAGTCCTCGTCGAACTCCCACTTGAGCTCAAGCGCGTCACCTGGATCGGAATCATCAGGCCCTGCATCCGGTGTAATAGTAATCTGTGAGCCACAGGGACTCAGCAATCTCGCACCCTCGCGATCAAGACTATTTAAGCCTATAGGTAAGGCAAGGTAAATATGTGTGGAGCTGCAGCAAGCGACTAGCATATATGGTGGCTATCCTATTCGCAAAAGAGAGCGAGAAGAGGAGGCAAAGTGTGAGCGAGAAACTAGAGGACAACCTGCGCAAACATTACTCCAACACCGTGTCCACTTCCCGGACTCCACCGAGAAGAGGCCATCACGGTAACTCACACAGTTGATTCATTTTAATTAAGTTAAGGTTCAAGTTATCTACAACCGGACATTAACAAATTCCCATCTGCCCATAACCGCGGGCACGGCTTTCGGAAGTTCAAATCCCTGCAGGGGACTCCCAACTTAGCCCATGACAAGCTCTCATGGTCAACAAAGGAATAGACCTCCTCCCGAGACGTTCCGATCAGACTCGGTACCTCGGTTCTTCAAGACACTTCGATAGGTTCAAACAAGAACAGCAACACCGCCCGAATGTGCCGACAAATCCCGATAGGAGCTACACATATCTCTTTCTCAGGGCACACTTAGATTGTCCAAACTTCTGGTAGGCCAGCCCAGAGGTGCCCCTGGTGGCCACTGGCGGCTGACGAGGTGGACCAACACTCAGAGGAGC
>NC_041386.1:430935733-430938266 GCF_002162155.2 Triticum dicoccoides | reverse complement strand
GGGCTCCGGAAACCCAAGGGAAAAAGAGGCTAGGTGGCAAATGGTAAAACCAAGGTTGGGCATTGCTGGAAAAGCTTTAATCAAGGCGAACTATCAAGGGGTTCCCATTATAACCCAACCGCATAAGGAACACAAAATCCGAGAACATAGCACCGATATGACGGAAACTAGGGCGGCAAGAGTGGAACAAAACACTAGGCGGGAGGCCGAGCCTTCCACCCTTTACCAAGTATATAGATGCATTAAGATAACAAGATAATATAATGATATCCCAACAAGTAAATAAATAATGTTCCAACAAGGAACGGTCTCCAATCTTCACCTGCAACTAGCAACGCTATAAGAGGGGCTGAGCAAAGCGGTAACATAGCCAATCAATGGTAGGCATCATAGCATTGGCATAGCAAAAGAGCGAGCAATCTAGCATAGCAAAGATAGTAATGATTTCGAGGGTATGATCATCTTGCCTGAAATCCCGCAAGGAAGAAGAACGAGTCCATGAAGAAGACAAATGGACGTAGACGAATGGGTCCTCACAAACGCGACATTACCGGAACCAAACCGAAGAAGCAAACACCGGCAAGGAAGCACACAACATAGTAAACAACCAACACAAGAACATGGTATGATATGCGGGATGCGGTATGCGATGCATATGCATGATTTGACAAGGGATGCAAGAACCTGGCCTCAACTTGGAAATCCAAGTGTGCCACTGGAAAGGTGAGATGAAATCACTTGAAAACGATATGAAGAACGTCGGAATCGGAGTCACGGTTTGGAAATGGCAAGCGATTCAAATATGGACACGGTCTGCAATTTACAGCAAGTGGCCATCTAAATGCAATGAGATGAACATGCTACAGCACCCAAACATGGCATCAAAATACATGGTAGGGATGCATTCATGATGCTTAACAAAAGTCTAGCACTGAGCTATGGCCAATTCCTCCATTAACAGGTTCAATCAAGCATGGCAAAAATGCATATGGCAAACAGATTTCAGACTTGGTGAAATTAGCACTTGTCTGGAATTTCAGATCAGATAGCACTCTTCGGAGCAACAAAACTACATGCTACAGTACCTGAACATGGCAAAGTAAAGCATGGCATGGAGCTACTCAAAGATCTTAACAAAAGTCCCTTAGTGACCTTGAGCCAAAAGGGATCATAAAATACAATTGCAAGCATGTGAACATGGCAAAAACATAATCAGTTCTCAGACTTAGTGAAAACTGAAGCATGCTGAAAACAGATATCAAGTAGGCATATTTACGAGCTCGATGCACTCACTACGGAGCAAGTCATGATAATCTAAGCATACACCCATCAAGAATACACAAAATTCAAGCTAGACATGGCAAGAACAATAGCATAGCATGCACGGATCAACTACAACATCATCGGCAAAATCGCTAACAAGTAGACAATCTGCCCAGATTCACGAAGTAGCAAAAGTAGAGCTCGATTGACTCAAGCTAGGGTACTCCATAATTGCAAACAAAGACAGGGATGGATAGAGCACTACAAGATTAACAAAACATCCTTACTGATCATCCTCAAAAGAGGCACGAATCACTAGGAAACAACATGAACATATGGCCATATGAGATAAACAGCTCAAGGACTTAGTGGAAATGCTAAGTCCCTCAAATCAGCATTACCAAGTGCCTCACTTTGAAATACTTGGGTTGCACCTCTGGAAAGATGGCAAAACCCTTAACAAAACATATGTAGAGCTCATGGGCATATCATGCACACAATAATCATGGCAAAATGACAAATATCTAAATGGAGTAGCAGATGTGACAATTATCTCAAGTAGCACTCTTCCAACAGCATTTCGGGCATCAAGATGAACTCAAATGAAAATGATGCAATGAGATGAAATGATGTACTCTCTGAGGCGAACATTTTGATATGCTATATGCATGAATCGGAGCTACGGATGCAAAGTTATGTCATGATGAACATGGGCATATGAAACATGGAAATCTCGGGGACTTAGAGATATCTCCGGAAAAAAAATCGAGCGGGGAATAATATGTGATGCTCAGGGCGCGGGATAGCGAGCGGGGCTCACTCATGGGCCGAGCCCATCTGAGGAGGATCGAGCTGGGCCGGAGAAGGTGGACCGGGCCGGCCGGAGCTGGGCCGGACCGGGGAGGCGTTGGCCCACGCGGGGAGGTGCCGTCGCCCTCCCTGTTCCTGGACGGGGACGAGGCAGGGCCACCAGCGTCGACCTTGGAACTCCGGTGAGGTTCCCCGGGGCGCACAGGACGGCAAACAGCGTCGAAGGAGCATGGCGGCGCGGCACGGGTCCGGGATCCACCAGATCCGGAGCAGAGCAGCGAGGGACAAGGGGTGAGGCGAAGCCAGCGTCGGGTCGGGGCGCGAGGTCCCCGGTGAGGAACGCTGAGGAGGCCGAGGAGCTCCTACTCCGGCGAGGTTGAATAGGGAGGTGGCACGGGGGTGCGGCGAGGCACGGGGCGGCGGCGCGCAGCGTCCCCGGCGAGCGAAAGAGAGGCGGCGG
>NC_041386.1:430890815-430934988 GCF_002162155.2 Triticum dicoccoides | reverse complement strand
TCGGTCGCCGGAGTTGGCCGCCGGCGACGCGCGAAGGCGGCGGGGTCGGCGAACGGGCGGCGAGGCGCTGTTGCTCACAGGCCTGGGCGGCGGCGAGACTCGGGCTCGCGCGGGCCCGATCCAGGTCCGCGGGCCGCGCGGTGGGAGGACGGCGGCAGTGATAAGTGGTGCTGCGGGATTGGCCTGGAGCGGTGGCGGAGGTGACGTGGCAGGCTCTCATTGGCCGGAGTGAGGTGGCGGCGGCGGCTGGACATTGTCCGGCGCGGGATGAAATGTCCGGCGGCGCGCGGAGGAGGAGGTTAGGGTTTCAACCGCGAATTTCGGGAGGGGAGCACATATTTATAGGTAGAGGGAGCTAGGAGAGTCCAAATGAGGTGCGGTTTTCGGCCACGCGATCGTGATCGAACGCTCTAGATGATGGAGAGGATTTAGGTGGGTTTTGGGCCAAAATGGAGGGGTGTTGGGCTGCAACACACATGAGGCCTTTTCGGTCCCTCGGTTAACCGTTGGAGTATCAAACGAAGTCCAAACGATACGAAACTTGACAGGCGGTCTACCCGTGCTAAACCAAGGCCGCTTGGGAAGTCTCGGTCCAATCCGGAAATGTTTAATCCCCACACACGAAAGAAAGGTAGAAATGACCACCGGAGGAGAACGAAGCGCCGGAATGCAAAACGGACAACGGGGAAAATGCTCGAATGCATGAGACGAACACGTATGCAAATGCAATGCACATGATGACATGATATGCAATGCATGACACGCAAGAAATGACAAGGCAACAACAACGAATAACTGGACGACACCTGGCACAACGGTCTCGGGGCGTTACACACAACCCCTAAATGACAGGAGGCACCAAGAACAATGTTCTTGTCACAAATCGATCAGAACGATTCCAAGACACCCGCGTGATCCTAAATTTTTTTAGTGAAATTTGAGAAGAAAAGAGTCAAAACTCTACGTCGGGATGCCTTACCAGAGCGATGAAGGGACTGGAGAGTAAAAAGAATTCCTAACTCTCCGATATATATAATCCTAAATGACTCAAAATATTTTTCTAGACTCAACAACGCTAACGATTCGATCAAGTAGGGGGCTCCTAAGGTCGGGGAAGGCTCTAATTACCAACTTGTAACACCCTCGATGCGGCTATATGTCCCACGTGTCGAAGCACGACTTAGAGGCATAACCGCAATGAAAGCAATGTTGCAAGTGAGGTAATCTTCACACAACCCAAGTTATACATAAGGGAAAGAGATACTGAAAGTGCAACTATCCCTGGGTGGTTTTGGTAATTCCTAACAACATATAGCTCATTGAGCTAACATTATTCCAAGATTAATATTTCAGGAAAAGCTCAATGAATGGCATGGCATGGATGAGGAAAGTGGATCCCTCAAAATTCTAAGGACAAAAAGTTTGGCTCAAGCTTGAAGCTCAAGACTCTACATTTTATATTTTAGTGATCCAAGATCACATTGAGTCTATAGGAAAAACCAATACTATCAAGGAGGGATGAGGTGTTGCTTAATGGCTTGCTTGCTCAAAATACTTAGTGATATGCTCCAAAATCCTCAACTACCTTCCCACATCCACATATGACCTAAACCAAAAGTCAAACATGGCCTCACCGATTCTTTCTATCCGGCGCCACCGAGTTTCAAATGTCATAGCCACTGCCACAAACCCTAGGCAAATCGGTCTCACCGATAGGGATCTCGGTCTCACCGAGATGGGATTGTAATCTCTCTGTTTCCCTTCGTAACGTTTCGGTCTTACCGAGATGAGCGATCGGTCCCACCGAGATTGCAATGTAAACTCTCTGTTTCCCTTTTGTAACACTCCGGTCTCACCGAGATGAGCGAATCGGTCCCACCGAGTTTACCTGACCAACTCTTTGGTTAGCCGATTACCAAAATCGGTCCCACCGAGTTTGTGTAATCGGTCACACCGAGATTACGTTATGCCCTAACCCTAACCATATCGGTCCTACCGAGTTGCATCTCAGTCCCACCGAAAATCCTAACGGTCACTAGGTTTATTGAATCGGTCCGACCGAGTTTAACCATTCGGTCCCACCGAGTTTGGAAAATTGTGTGTAATGGTTAGATTTTGTGTGGAGGCTATATATACCCCTCCACCCACTCTTCATTTGAAAAGAGAGCCATCAGAACATACCTACACTTCCAATACACATTTTCTGAGAGAGAACCACCTACACTTGTGTTGAGGTCAAGATATTCCATTCCAACCATATGAATCTTGATCTCTAGCCTTCCCCAAGTTGCTTTCCACTCAAATCTTCTTTCCACCAAATCCAAATCCTTTGAGAGAGAGTTGAGTGTTGGGGAGACTATCATTTGAAGCACAAGAGCAAGGAGTTCATCATCAACACACCATTTGGTACTTCTTGGAGAGTGGTGTCTCCTAGATTGGCTAGGTGTCACTTGGGAGCCTCCGACAAGATTGTGGAGTTGAACCAAGGAGTTTGTAAGGGCAAGGAGATCGCCTACTTCATGAAGATCTACCGCTAGTGAGGCAAGTCCTTCGTGGGCGACGGCCGTGATGGAATAGACAAGGTTGCTTCTTCATGGACCCTTCGTGGGTGGAGCCCTCCGTGGACTTGCGCAACCGTTACCCTCCGTGGGTTGAAGTCTCCATCAACGTGGATGTACGATAGCACCACCTATCAGAACCACGACAAAAACATCCGTGTCTCCAATTGCGTTTGAATCCTCCAACCCTTCCCTTTACATTCTTGCAAGTTGCATGCTTTACTTTCTGCTGCTCATATACTCTTTTGCATGCTTGCTTGAATTGTGTGGAGATTGCTTGACTTGTGCTAAGATAGCTAAAATCTGCCAAGAACTAAAATTGGGAAAAGGCTAGATTTTTATTTGGTCAAGTAGTCTAATCACCCCCCTCTAGACATACTTCCGATCCTACAAGTGGTATCAGAGCTTTGGTCTCCATTTGCTTTGATTTCCATAGCTTTTGGCGATCATTGCCTTGGTTTCACAACCTAGGAGAGTATGGCGTCTAGCGAGGGAAATTATCACCGTAGAGGTCCTTACTTTGATGGCACTAATTTTGCTAGTTGGAAGCATAAGATGAAAATGCATATTCTTGGACATAACCCCGCCGTTTGGGCTATTGTGTGTATTGGCTTGCAAGATGAATTCTTTGACGGGAAAGAACCGAACCGTGAAGCCACCGCGGAAGAGTTGAAAATGCTGCAATACAACGCTCAAGCTTGTGATATCCTCTTCAATAGATTGTGCCCCAAAGAATTCAACAAAATCAGCCATCTTGAGAATGCAAAGGAAATTTGGGATACTTTGATTGATATGCACGAAGGTACCGACTCCGTCAAGGAATCCAAATTGGATGTGCTTCAAAGTCAACTTGACAAGTTCAAAATGAAGGATGGTGAAGGTGTTCCTGAAATGTACTCTAGGCTTGCTCTTATCACAAATGAGATTGCCGTCTTAGGGAGTGAAGAGATGACCGATAGATTCATCATCAAGAAGATCCTAAGAGCCATGGATGGAAAATATGATACCGTGTGCACATTGATCCAAATGATGCCAAATTACAAAGATCTCAAGCCAACGGAAGTCATCGGAAGAATTGTTGCTCATGAGATGTCACTCAAGGATAAAGAGGAACTTCAAAACAAATCAAGTGGTGCTTACAAAGCCTCATGTGAAGCCCCCACATCATCGAGTGAGAAACAAACCTTCAATGAAGAATTGAACTTAATGGTGAAGAACTTCAACAAGTTCTACAAGAGTAGAAGCAAAGAGAGAAGCTCCAAGTCAAGGTCCTACAATGGCAAAAGATCTTCTAGTCAAGAACAAAACTGATACAATTGTGGAAGGCCCGGACACTATTCCAATGAGTGTAAGGCCCCCTACAAGAGAAGAGAAGATTCTCCCAAGAGAAGAAGTAGAAGAGAAGAATCACCATCTAGAGAAAGGAGTAGAGATGATCGTTATGAACGAAGACCCTCACGGAGAAGCAAAGATTTGGAAAGAAAGGACAAGCCATCAAGGAGCTACACAAAACGAAGACATCAAGCTCATGTTGTTGAATGGGTATCCGGCTCCGACTCCGACAACCACTCCGAGAGAAGCTATCACTCCGACTCCGAATATACTCAAGATGAAGGTGTTGCCGGTCTAGCACTTGTGACAACCAACTCCTACGACATATTTGACTCACCAAATGAAGGAGTTGGAACATGCTTCATGGCTAAAGGCCCAAAGGTATCACACCCCGAGTATGTTGATTTCAATAGTGATGAAGATGACTTGTTAGGTGATGATGATTTACTTGTTGACAACTCTAGTGATGAATATTGTAATCAAACGTCAATTAATCATGCTAATCAAGATAAGATGAATGACAATGATAAGGAGAAGATTGAGTCTCTAACTAAAGAACTAAACACTCTTAAGTTAGCTCATGAAACTATCTTAGGAGATCATTGAGAACTTTTAAGGACTCATGAGAAATTACGCTTTGAAAAGCTCAACCTTGAGCAAGAGCATGAGTTCTTAAAAGCAATCAATGATGATCTTCGTAAGAAAAGTTCTTCTTACATTGCCAAGTGTTTACTCTTATCCACTTACATGCCTCAAGTCAAGTCTAGTAACAAGAACAAGAAAGATTCTTCCTCTAGTAGTAACAATAATCATGCTAAATCCAATATTGTTGCTTCTAGTAGTTCTCTTGATTCCACTAATGATTCTCTTAGCCAAGTTACACTTGAGCAAGAAAATAGCTTATTGAAGGGAATTATAGAGAAATGTGTTTACAAGAGCCTTGCCGGAAGTAAGCAATTCGAGGAAATTGTACGCAAGCAAGGAAGGCACCGGAAGAATCAAGGTGCTGGTTTTGAACGAAAGTTCAATGCCAATGGAGTTGAGTGGGAAGAAGATCAATACCCCAAGACGAAGTTTGTTCCTCAACAAGAGAAGTATGATCCTACTTCTTTCAAAGGGACACAAGCTCAAGATGATCTTCCACCACAAGACCACAAGCAAAAACACAAGGACAAGCTTCAAGAGGAAATTGATGCATTTGAAGAAGCTCCTAAGGCCTTGGTCAAGTGGGTTCCCAAGACTACTTCAAGTTCCACTTCATCAAGTACAACTACAACACCGAGGATTCCCATCAAGATGGTGTGGATCCCGAAGAAGAAGAACTAGAGAGTTCTTGAGGGTGACTCCGCCAACATACTTCACTCTTATCATCTTGGCAAGAACAAGTGCAATCAACTTCCACATCTTGCACTAGTTCAAGGAGTCACAAACCCTCTTGTTGGTAAGACAAGGGACAAGGTAACCTAAAAGCTTTCATAGACATCATCTTGTGTGTGCATCACTTTATGTCTATGGATATCCTTGTTTTTTCCTTGTGGGACTAACCCATGTAGGTATTGAAAGTGCAACTCACTCCAATGGATAGCTTCAAATGATCTACATCAACATTGAGCATCCACATATTCAACATCTACATGAAGTCATCATCGACAAAACCCAAGGTTAGTTCATCCCTCTTAGGGGGGATCTCACATCTAGGGGGAGCTTTACTCTAAGAATTGAGCTAAAGCAACTCTAATGGTGTGAACACAACAATGCTTTATGTAAAAGTGGTAACCCCACTTGTGCTTAAACGATGAGTATGACCTATGATCAAATGTTCTCATTTGACTCCTAAGTCAATATACTCATATATAGATGACCTAGTCATCGCAAATTGTTTGATAGATGCTAGAATTGGTTGTGCATGCTTTGCCACATATTTCAATTGCCATTTTATTGTGTGAGCATGTTGATTGCATATTTTACTCATTCGAGGACATCCACTTGTTGTTTTGATTGATTGGTTTTCTTTTCTTTTGCCAAGTGGATGGACAAGAATGCCTAAGAACCCTCTCTAGCTATTTATGCTTTTCTCGTCTCAAACTCTATTCATGCTACATCACAAAATTTGATCAAGTGAGATTCGAACCACTCTGTGTGAGGAGCACTCGGAGTCCCCGATTCGTCATAGATTTAAACTTCCAAAACTTCTTTGTGCGTTTCGGTCTGACCGATTCATCCATTTCAGTCATACCGAGATCACTAAGTCGATCTAGGTTTTCAATCTCGGTGCAATCGATTTGAACCTTTCGGTCACACCGAGTTTCAGTAACTGATTGCAGTTATGAATCTCGGTGCCACCGAGTTGTTCCACTCGGTCACACCGACAGGGTAGGGCTATATATACCCACGGGTCAAATTTTGGAAAACTTTCCGAACCTCCTCGACCCGCGCTTAGCCCGCTCTGCCTCCAGGGTCTCCGGATCGTCTTCCTCGTCGCCAGCCGCCTCCTGCCGCTGGTCTCCGCCGTCGTCAACGGGAATCATCCCTGCCATTGCCGCCGTAGCGAGTTCATCGCCGAACTAGGGTATGAACTCGATCACTGTGCTATCCCTATATGATTCCTAGCACATTGTGTTCGCCATGTATCTTGCCACGATTGAGATCATTCTTATCCAGTCAAAACACTCCGTAGTTTAGTCGTGAATTGAAAATTTAGGGTTAGGTTCCCGCCGAAACCATCTCGGGCCCACCGAGTTGTGGAACTCGGTACCACCGATTCGGCTCAGGCCATTGCACATGTAATTTTCGGTCTGACCGAGAATTGCAAATCGGTGTGACCGAGTTCAGGACTTTGTGAAACCCTAGCAGTCTCGGTGCCACCGAACTGTGACTCGGTCTGACCGAGTTCACTAGTTTAGGTTCCAATAGCTGCTTCGGTATCACCGAGTTTACAAATCGATTGATCCGAAATGCTTTCTGTGGAAAACTAAAACTAAGTTTTTGACTCATTCTTTTGCAAAAACCTCTGCATTTTGTGATGCTCATCCACTCGATCTCATCTATATCTATTCACAGGGTCTGCTATCAGTGTTTGCAATATGTCTAATCAGAGTGACAGCCAGAACAGGTCAGAGGAGCAGGTTCACCTGAGTGAGGGCACTAGTCCCTCTAGCAGTTTAGATGATGGTAGCAAGAGCACCCCAAGCAACTTACCCAAAGCTGCCACCAGGGCCAGAAAGAAGAAGACCTATGAATCTGAGGATGAACACTATGTGGCAGTCGAGGATGAGGCCACTTCCAAGAAGAAAGTGGTAAGAAGGAATATAGCACTGCTGCTGCCACCAAGCCAGGCATGAAGCAAAAGGTTCCTGCAAAGAGAATTCCAATGTCGAAGGCCAGAGCATCTACTCAAGTCCCTTTGGGATCTGAACCCAAAGAGGCTGCTGCAGAAGGGAAGAAGAGGAAGGAGAGGATCAAAAAGACCACTGCTAGAGTGCTTGGGAGATCCTCAATCATGAGAGATTCTAAAGAGGAAGAGGAAGAAGAGGTTGCTGCACCAGCACCCAAGGCACAAAAGCTGATGGGTGATGCTATAAAGTCAGGGGCTGCAACATCAAAGCCCAAAGAAGCACCCAAAGCAGCCTCCAAGCCCAAGAGTGCACCTAAGAGGAATACTATGAGTATACCAGCTGCTGAGAAGAACAAGGCCCCAGTGCCTGAAGTTGCTGCTGATGAAGATGATGAAGGACAAGTCCTGAGGAAGCTCAAACCCAAAATCCCATATCACAATGATGCTCATCCAGTAGCTGAGACCATGAAGATAAGGAAGGACTCAGGTCTAAGGCTATGGAGAGAGTCAGATCCATATGCCACCAGGAGAAGGACTGTTGTTGATTACAGGTTCCACACAAAGGAACAGCAGGACTTCTATGAGACAGTGTTGCTTGACAAGAAGCCCATAGTGTGTGACATGAGATGGGTCGACTGGGACTACATCAAGGATAATGAGGATCACTATCCAGGTGTACATGATAGTTTCAAGGCTTGTGGAGTCGATGAGTTTGTGGCTCAGAAGCTCACAAAATGGAATGATGAGCTCATCATGCAGTTCTACTCCACAACTCATTTCTACCCATATGGAAGGATTGTCTGGATGTCTAAAGGTACGAGGTACCAGTCCACGGTTGCTGAATGGGCGAAGTTGATCAATGCCCCAAAAGAGAGTGAAGATGACTTGGATGTCTATGCCAACAGGAAGAAGGATCACAACACAATGGCACACATGTACAAGGAGATCCCAGATGCTGCTCTTGAGACACATAAGTTTGGATCTGTACATTACCTTCTGTCAGGCTTGCCAACCATCAACTGAATCCTCAGGCACACTCTCTTGCCAAAGTCAGGTGATCACAAGATGATCAGAGGCCATGCAATTAACTTGCTTCACATCTTTGATGTCCCACAGAAGTTCAAAGTCATGAGCCTAATAGTTGAAACTATCAAGAGGACAATGGCAGATCAGAAGAGGAGTTGTGGGTATGCCCCATAGATCCAGGAGCTAATCAACTCCAAGATGGGCACTGGTACATATCTGCTGGACAAGGAGCACATGCCTATCTATCCAGACTTCGAGGACAACATTGTGGTTATGAATGAGGATGAACCATCTTCTGTGCACGCACAAGCCAAGAAGGAGAAGGCAAAAGCTGAAAAGGCTGCAAGGATGCCAACTACTAAAGAAGCATCTCAGTATCTCCTGAAGAGCAAGCAAGATCAGCTTGGCTACCTGATTGCATCCACTCTGAGGATTAAGAAGGGACTGGCCACCCTGACTCAAAACCAGGAGAGCTTGGAAAGAATCATGGAGCAGAAGTTCTATGACATGGATGTGAAAGTAACTGAGATTCAGTCAGTTGTGGAGCAGCTACAGGATGACATGCAGGAGAGGAAGGGCAGAACAACCACTGATGCATTTGCCAGAGTGCCTAGAGCTCAGAGGTCTACTGCAGTACTAGTACCAGCCACTTCATCTGCACCAGCTACAGCTTCAGCGCAACCAGCTCCAGCACCTACTCCATCAGCTCCATCCACATCAACTGAAGTCTTCGTCCAAGGAGCCATCTCTACGCCACCACCTGAAGACCAAGCTTGAGAGATGTTTTAGTGCTATGCATTTTCTATGAACTTTTTGGTAACTTGTTGCCAAAGGGGGAGAAACATGTATAGATCATAGGCTTCGAGAGAGAGCGTTGCTTTTTAGTCTCTCTTGCTTTGGTGGTTGAACTTTGTTTGTCTTTTGATTGCTTGATATACTATGCTATTATCTGTGAGACATTGATGATCATGTGGTTGATCATAAGCTACACTTATGCTTGTTAGATGATATTATCTTATCCTTATATGATCATTCACTTTGCTTGGTGATGAGTGCATGTATTCAATCTTTATTATTTTGACCGCTCCACCAAGATGTATGTGACATGGAAGAGTAACCCATGATCCTAACTCATTGTGCATTTGCAGTCCAAAGCAAATCTTAAGATTTGCACAAATTTAGGGGGAGCTCTTGCTTTTCACATACTTCTCAAAGCGACTACATCTTTCACTCTTATTATCATTTGTCGAAGCTTTGATCTATATGTTGTCATCAATTACCAAAAAGGGGGAGATTGAAAGTGCAACTATCCCTGGGTGGTTTTGGTAATTCCTAACAACATATAGCTCATTGAGCTAACATTATTCCAAGATTAATATTTCAGGAAAAGCTCAATGAATGGCATGGCATGGATGAGGAAAGTGGATCCCTCAAAATTCTAAGGACAAAAGGTTTGGCTCAAGCTTGAAGCTCAAGACTCTACATTTTATATTTTAGTGATCCAAGATCACATTGAGTCTATAGGAAAAGCCAATACTATCAAGGAGGGATGAGGTGTTGCTTAATGGCTTGCTTGCTCAAAATGCTTAGTGATATGCTCCAAAATCCTCAACTACCTTCCCAAATCCACATATGACCTAAACCAAAAGTCAAACTCGGCCCCACCGATTCTTTCTATCTGGCGCCACTGAGTTTCAAATGTCATAGCCACTGCCACAAACCCTAGGCAAATCGGTCTCACCGATAGGGATCTCGGTCTCACCGAGATGGGATCGTGATCTCTCTGTTTCCCTTTGTAATATTTCGGTCTTGCCGAGATGAGCGATCGGTCCCACCGAGATTGCAATGTAAACTCTCTGTTTCCCTTTTGTAACACTTCGGTCTCACCGAGATGAGCGAATCGGTCCCACCGAGTTTACCTGACCAACTCTCTGGTTAGCTTATTACCAAAATCGGTCCCACCGAGTTTGTGTAATCGGTCACACTGAGATTACATTATGCCCTAACCCTAACCATATCGGTCCTACCGAGTTGCATCTCAGTCCCACCGAAAATCCTAACGGTCACTAGGTTTGCTGAATTGGTCCGACCGAGTTTAACCATTCGGTCCCACCAAGTTTGACAAATTGTGTGTAATGGTTAGATTTTGTGTGGAGGCTATATATACCCCTCCACCCACTCTTCATTCGAAAAGAGAGCCATCAGAACATACCTACAATTCCAATACACATTTTCTGAGAGAGAACCACCTACACTTGTGTTGAGGTCAAGATATTCCATTCCAACCATATGAATCTTGATCTCTAGCCTTCCCCAAGTTGCTTTCCACTCAAATCTTCTTTCCACCAAATCCAAATCCTGTGAGAGAGAGTTGAGTGTTGGGGAGACTATCATTTGAAGCACAAGAGCAAGGAGTTCATCATCAACACACCATTTGTTACTTCTTGGAGAGTGGTGTCTCCTAGATTGGCTAGGTGTCACTTGGGAGCCTCCGACAAGATTGTGGAGTTGAACCAAGGAGTTTGTAAGGGAAAGGAGATCGCCTACTTCGTGAAGATCTACCGCTAGTGAGGCAAGTCCTTCGTGGGCGACGGCCGTGATGGAATAGACAAGGTTGCTTCTTCGTGGGTGGAGCCCTCCATGGACTCGCGCAACCGTTACCCTCCGTGGGTTGAAGTCTCCATCAACGTGGATGTACGATAGCACCACCTATCGGAACCACGACAAAAAAATCCGTGTCTCCAATTGCGTTTGAATCCTCCAAACCCTTCCCTTTACATTCTTGCAAGTTGCATGCTTTACTTTACACTGCTCATATACTCTTTTGCATGCTTGCTTGAATTGTGTGGAGATTGCTTGACTTGTGCTAAGATAGCTAAAATTTGCCAAGAACTAAAATTGGGAAAAGGCTAGATTTTTATTTGGTCAAGTAGTCTAATCACCGCCCCTCTAGACATACTTTCGATCCTACAGATACATAGTTGGCTTACAATCGCCACTTCACACAATTACATGAATAAAGCATTACATCATCCAGATACACTCAAGGTCCGACTACGGAACCAAAATAAAAGAAGACTACCCCAAATGCTACACAGATCCCCGATCGACCCCAACTGGGCACCACCACTGATCATCTGGGAAAGAAACGTAGTAACGGCGAGAGTCTTCATCGAACTCCCACTTGAGCTCAAGCGCATCATCTGGAACGGTATCATCGGTCCCTGCATCTGGTTTTGGAAGTAATCTGGGAGTCACGGGGACTCAGCAATCTCGCACCCTCACGATCAAGACTATTTAAGCTTATAGGTAAGACAAGGTATGACGTGGAGCTGCAGCAAGCAACTAGCATATATGGTGGCTAACATACGCAAATGAGAGTGAGAAGAGAAGGCAAAAGCACAGTCGAACAACTATGATCAAGAAGTGATCCTAGAACAACCTACGTCAAGCATTACTCCAACACCGTGTTCACTTCCCGGACTCCGCCGAGAAGAGACCATCACGGTTACACACGCGGTTGATTCATTTTAATTAAGTTAAGTTTCATGTTATCTACAACCAGACATTAACAAATTCCCATCTGCCCATAACCGCGGGCACGGCTTTCGAAAGTTCAAATCCCTGCAGGGGAGTCCCAACTTAGCCCATCACAAGCTCTCACGGTCAACGAAGGATATTCTTTCTCCCAATACATTCCGATCAGACTCGGCATCCTGGTTACAAGACATCCTCTACAATGGTAAAACAAGTCCAGCAACACCGCCCGAATGTGCCGACAAATCCCGATAGGAGCTGCACATATCTCGTTCTCAGGGCGCACTCAGATGAACACTACGTACAACTAAAACCAACCCTCAAGTTTCCCCAAGCTGGCGCTGCAAGTGGCTCTGTTTTGGACCAACACTCAGAGGAGCACTGGCCTGGGGGGTTTAATAAAGATGACCCTTGGGCTCCGAAAACCCAAGGGAAAAAGAGGCTAGGTGGCAAATGGTAAAACCAAGGTTGGGCATTGCTAGAGGAGTTTTATTCAAGGCGAACTGTCAAGGGGTTCCCATTATAACCCAACCGTGTAAGGAAAGCAAAATCCGGGAACATAACACCGATATGACGGAAACTAGGGCGGCAAGAGTTGAACAAAACACCAGGCATAAGGCCGAGCCTTCCACCCTTTACCAAGCATATAGGTGTATTAAGATAAACAAGATAATATGGTGATATCCCAAAAATATTCAATGTTCCAACAAGGAACGATCTCCAAACTTCACCTGCAACTAGCAACACTATAAGAGGGGCTGAGCAAAGCGGTAACATAGCCAATCAACGGTTTGCTAGGACATGGTGGGTTAGAGGTTTGACATGGCAATTGGGAGGCATGATAAGCAAGTGGTAGGTATCGTAGCATAGGCATAGCAAAAGAGCGAGCATCTAGCAAGCAAAGATAGAAGTGATTTCGAGGGTATGGTCATCTTGCCTGCAAAGTACTTAGAGTTGACTTGATCCTCGTAAGCGAACTCAACGGGCTCCTCGTTCACGAACTCCTCTCCCGGCTCTACCCAAACAAGAACAACAGGCAAACGGAACACAATCAACCACGTGCAATGCTCAAACAACATGATACAAACATGGTATGATATGCGGGATGCGGTATGTGATGCATATGCAAGATTTGACAAGGAATGATTGAACCTGACCTCAACTTGGAAATCCAAGTGTGCCACTGGAAATGTGAGGTGATTTCGGTTGAAATCGATATAAAGATCACCGGAATCGGATGCACGATTTGGAAATGGCAAGCAAAATAAATATGGCACCGGTCTGTGATAATCAGCAAGTGACCAACTAAATGCATCAAGATAAATATGCTACAGCACTCAAACATGTGAACAAAATACATGGCAGGGATCCACTCATGAAGCTTGACAAAAGATGAACACTGAGCTATGGCTAATTCATCCATTAACAGGTTCAAACAAGCATGGCAAAACTGCAAATGATAACAGGTTTCGGACTTGGTGAAATTAACACAAGTCTGCAATTTATCATTACGAAGCACACTTTAGAGCATGAAAACTACATGCTACAGGAAGTTAACATGGCAAATCAAGGCATGGCATGATGCTACTCAAAGCACCTAACTAAAGTCCCTTAGTGACCTTGAGCCAAAAGGGATCAAAAAAAACAATTGCAAGCATGTGAACATAGCAAAAACATAAACAGATTCAGACTTGGAGAAAAACTAGAGCATGCAAAACAGTTAACGAGTAGGCATGTTTACGAGCTCGATGCACTCACTACAGAGCATGGCATGACAAAATAATCATACACCCATCAATAAGACATGGCATAGAAGCTAGAAATGGCAAGAACAACATCATAGCGTGCACGGATCAATAGCAACATCCTCGGCAAAATCGCTAAACATGTCAACAATCTGCCAGGATCATTTTATAGCAAAAGTAGAGCTCGATTGACTCAAGCTAGGGTGCTCCATAAATGCAAACAAAGACATGGATGGATAGATCACCACAATGTTAACAAAACCTCCTTACTGATCATCCTCAAAAGAGACACAGATCACTAGGAAACAACATGAACATATGGCATAACAACAAAATCAGGACAAGGACTTTGTGAAATTCTATGTCCCTGAAATCAGCATCAACGATCACGCTACTTCGCAAGCTTGAGCTATTCACGACAAATATCACAAAAATACATGGCAAGCACCTCTGTAAAGATAACTTGGCATATGACAGAACACATGTAGAGCTCAGGATCATAGCATGCACACATTAATCATGGCAAAAATGACAAAAGACTATTTGCTGAAACAGATCTGACAAATTCATCACCTAGCCCTCTTCCAACAGCATTTCGGGCATCAAGATGAGCTCAAATGAAAATGATGCAATGAGGTGAAATGATGTACTCGTCGAGACGAACATTTTGATATGCTACACGCACGATTCGGAGGTACGGATGCAGAGTTATGGCATGCAGAAAAATGCAAAAAAATACGGAGAGAGGGGCAAAAAGTCAATCGGATCTAGGGTTTGCACACGCGGATCCCGAGGTTCGCCTGGATCTTTGCCGGAAAACTTGAACTCGCGGGAGTTGGGGAAAGGAGTCGCCGGAGAGGAGGAAGGGGTAGCCGCGGCGCGGGGTCGCCGGACGGTGGCGGCGCCTGAGTGGAGGAAGGAGGCGGTGGTGGTGACGTGGTGAGCTCCCATTGGTCGGAGCAACGTGGCGGCGGTGAGCGGACATGTCTGACGCAGTGAGGACGCGTCCGGTGCGAGGGGAGGAGTTTTAGGGTTTCGGGGAAAAGATCTGAAAACGAAAATGAAGTGGTCTATTTATAGAGGTAGAGGGAGCTAGGAAGCTCCAAATGAGGTGCGGTTTGCGGCCACGCAATCGTGATCGAACGCTCTAGATGATGGGAGAGGTTTAGGTGGGATTTGGGCCAGTTTGGAAGGGTTTTGGGCTGCAACACACACGAGGCCTTCTCGGTCCCTCGGTTAACCGTTGGAGTATCAAACAAAGTCCAAATGGCACGAAACTTGACAGGTGGTCTACCGATAGTAAACCAAGGCCACATGACAAGTCTCGGTCCAATCCGAAAACGTTTAAGACCCTCACGTGAAAAAAGGTAGAAAGGGACACCAGGTGACATAGGAGCGCCGGAATGCAAAACAGACAACGGGGAAAATGCTTGGATGCATGAGACGAACACGTATGGAAATGCAATGCACATGATGACATGATATGAGGTGCATGACACGCAAGCAAATGACAAGGAAACAACAGCAAATAACTGGAAGACACCTGGCACATCGGTCTCGGGGCGCTACACAACTGCCTGATGAAGAAGTCTTGAGCATTGAAGTTGATGCCATTGAAGATATAGAAAACCAAAGTCTTCATTGATCCTTCAAGCTTTGCTGTAGATGAATGTCCTTTGACAGGCCATAGAGTCTTCCTGATGATAAGGTAAATGGTGCGAGGCAGGTACTCTAGGTCTTCAACAAAGAACTCAGACGGGTATTCAGCGTCGCGAGGCAAAGGCTTCATCATGCTCATCATTTGACTCATGTTGGGCTGGCTTCTGAAAGATGCTTTCCAAGGCATTTTGGTGTTGTTGACAACCTCGTTCATAGTATTCACCAGGAGAGGCAGGCCTGTGAGCTCAATTATATCAAGAGATTTAGCTTCATGATGGACATTTCCTATTATCCACTCAAGGACCGAAGTCTTTGGATCCCTGTTGTAGCCTCGAATATGGAGAGTTGCATAGAACTGAAGCAGAAGCTCTTCATTCCAGTGCTCCTTATCTGTGACAAACTACAATAGACCAGCATCTCTGAAGCAATCTAACGCTTCTTCAAGGCAGGGCAGGCCAGCTATAGCTTCAGAGTCTAGGCGCATATATGGAAATATGCGCTCTTGATTGTATAGGATGCATGAATAGTAGATGCGCTGCTGATAGCTCCAGAACCGATCTGATGAAATACGAGTTCTGGTATAAGGGTTCTTGGAGCTGTTGAAGAAGGTGTTATGTGCCACGAAGCCATTCACATTGAAGACCCCAGGAGAAGTGGCAGTGCCTGGGAATCGTGGAAGTCTTGGCTTGGGCTTTTGGACTTGAGGTCTGTGCTCGACATGATACTCAAACTGTGGACCCGCAGCAGGTGGAGGAACCAGAACAGGCCAGCAGACCATAACAGGCTGACCACGATCAAATGCCAGCTCAATTGTATGAGGTCTTGGAGGGGGAATAGGAGCATTGGCATTGTCTTCATGGGCTTCAGGGGCCACATTGGTTTCAGGTGCTTGTACCTTAGGTGCTTCAGCATTAACTTCGGGTGCTGCAGTGGCTTTAGATGCTTGGACTTCTGGCACCACAGTAGCTTCAGGCACCGTATTCGCTTCAGCCATGATGACGTCATTGGCTTCAGCGGTGATGTTGGTGGCCGCCTCAGGGTTGTTAACCTCCACTTCAGGAGCTGGAGGGTCGGACACATTATCCTCGAGAACAACATCTTGGTGGGATGGGGGTGTAGCAAATCTTTCAACTCTTGGTGCTTCTTCTTCATCAGTTGATGCAGCCGGAATATCTTCAGCCATATTGGCTTCGGACTCAGACACGTGCATGGTGGGAGTGACTTGGGGCCTTGGTCCTTTGCGAATCCTGCGTAATGCTGGCGACACTTGTGGAGATGGAGTGCGCTGGGCCTCAAAGTCATCGTCTTCTTGCATTGGTGGGGTAGCTTGCGGTTGGGGAGAGCTTGGAGTGTCTTGTCATTGTGGGTGATCAGCCCACGATGCATCCTGAGCAGTTGGCGTCAGAGGACGACCAATGCTGATGAGCTCGCTGTGCGTGAGCACATGCAATGATACCAATTGGTGCTCGATCTGAGGAAGGACTTCATCATCTTCAACATTGTCGTGAGGACCAATGTCTTCAGTTGGGTGGGGTCAACAGCTGGATTGTCTTTAGCTTCAGGAGCCTCTGGAGAAGCAGGCTCATGAATTACCACTTAGTGTTCTTGATTTTCACACGCAGGACGAGCCACTGAGATTGGCTCGACCTCAAGGGGCTCTGTGGGAGCAGCCCGATCTCTCTTCTTGGTTTTGCGTTTCTTGGTTGGAGGAGCATCATCAGTAGTGCCCTTGGTTTTGCGTTTTCTGGCTTCAGCTTCAGCAGCCCGTGTTTTCTTCAGTTTAGAAGCCACTGTGGGGACCTTAGGCTTCGATCCTGTCATACTAGCTAGGAAGACAATTGGATGTACTTCCTGCCTTGGTGCATCAGGTTCTGCCATAGCTGGCTTCTTCTTCTTCTTGGCCGCCATTCGGGGGTCGATTCCTGGTCGCCCCAAAGCCTTGCGCTTTTCAGCCTCATTGTATCCTTGGACACATTTAGCAGCAAGATCCTTCATGCGCTCACGAGAACCCTTGGCTTCTTCGCGTTTGGTTTGGAAAGCTTCCTTAAGCTCATGCATCATAGTCTGGAAGTTCTGAATGTCTTCAACGTTGAGGTTGGCCATGTGCTTCTTGAACTGAGCCTTTTCATATCGATCTTATGCTTCAGCCTAAGGTCATCTTAGCAGCAATGGCTCCATGGAAGGTGACGCTTAGGCAAATCGGAAGCTGAAGATCATCAAAGCTGACATTTGGGCTATCAAACCACTCATCAATGAATGTGTTGATGATTTCAACATCAAAGAGAGGAAGGTCATTGAAGATTTCTACCTCTTTCTTGCTCTTGATCAGCTGCTCAAGAACATCATCGCCAAGATCGTCGTCGCTGGACAGATCAATGGCGTCATTGCGCAGAATAGCAGCAGCGGTCAGTGCTTGGCTAGTGGGTTGCAAGGGCATCTTCACTCTGGAGGGCTTGGAGATGCATGACAAATCTTCAGACCGCACACTGAGTTCAAGAGGTGCAGTGGCCAGAGGCTTCACTCATGAGGCCTTTGGTGCTGGGGAAGGCTTCGAAGCTTGAGGTTTCTTCAGCTTCTTTGGCTTTGGTGGTGCAGGCGCTTCGTTAGTGTCAGCGTCGTCTGCAGGCTCAACCACGGCTGTCCCTTGAACCATGATATGAGTGATGAGACCTTCTAGGTTGTAGAAGGGCCCAACAAGATTGGGTTCAGCTTCGCGTGTGCCATCGGCACGAGGAGCAGAGGGGCCTGGATTGAAGTCTAATCCCCGTGACTTCTTGTTTTCTTTGGCAGAATTCTTGGCAAATTGGAAGTTGCGCTTGAACAGATTATCGTCACGGCACCACAATAATGAAGATGGGTCTGCATCTGCAGGCTGTGGTCCACGGACCATGCACGGATAGAAGCCTTGTTCAATGGCTTCAGCTCTGGACCTGGGTTGAAGATTTCTGTATAGAATGTCTCCCCATGGTCGTTTTATGGCATTCTTCTCAGCATACTCTTGGGTCACGAACCTGTACTTGAACCACTGTTCTGCCCAATATCTTTGAATCCATTGGATTCGAGTTTTTCGCTGATTGTAGTCCTCCTCTGGATCTGTCTTGTACAGCTCATAGAGGTCAGGAGGCAAATCTCTTGAGGTGTTGCCACGACGCTGTCTGCCACCCTTCCTTGCAGATTTCTCTGGTGCCATGAAGTTTAAACTGAAAGGCTTCAAAGCTGTCAAAGTCTTCCGTCTACTGGTCAGACAAGAACTGGCTTCAGGAGAATTTATATGATGCTGTAAGAATTCTGCAAATGAATGCAGACTATGAGAACCAAGGGATTCTCCCACGGACATGTACCTGTGATAGCATTAAGGTGCGAGGGAAGGGGAAGAGGTCATATGCATTCTCAGAAGATTTTGAAGATTAATCAGTTTAGAAGACATTGACCTCATAGTGCGAAGACATTCACTCATAGATAGAGAGTTGGTTCCAGATTTGTACGAATCCACGAATAAGTACAAGTGAGGAATCTAACTACTTTGTGAAGCATAAGTGTACATACTTGGCAGATTATGAGATGCAGTATGAAATAGATTCAACTTGTGTGAATAGAAACTGCTTGTGGTAGAAAATGATGAATCTATAGGATCAAAGGGGCTGTAAAAAGGAGGTTTTATTTACCACACGAAGAACTGCTAGACGGAGTGGAAGAGGATGCCGAGCAGTTCGAATCTTTCGTGCCCTGACTTGGCAACGGAGGACACCTACGGCGACGGCGGAGAAGACGATGTCCGCGGTCGGTGTGAAGACGGCGTCGGTGAGGTCGCGGCAGCGAAGCGCTTCGTCGTCGGCGTCCTCGAGGGCTAGCGGTGGCTCTAGGGTTTGTGCGAGAGTGGAAGAAAAGATAATGACTATGTTGAGGCATGTATATATAGGGATAGGGATGGCACAGTGTTATTACACAGGTGCCCCTGGCGATTCACATCTGAAGGACACATGGCTATCATGCAACACATCGGAGGTTGTTCCACGTTCCCACGCACGCCTGGATTGTCGGGTGGTCGTTCCCACTTCTCCGAGTTCCAGGTGAAAGGATTTAGCATTGAAAACGGATTAATGTTTGTCTCTGTGTCTTTTGCTGACCAGGATGCAAAGAAGACATTTTGACAGTGTCAATAGAATGCATATGATTTGGATATATAGACTTAGGAAAGAAGCATAGAGGGGTTAGGGTCCGATCACATTCAGTTAGTTCAAAAGATTCAGTAAGAAGCCATAGCTATAAGTGAATGATGTAGAGGATGGAAACCAAATCAGTATGTTGAAGATAATTATGAGGACATTTTAACATTGAAGACAAACAAAATGCAAAGACTTTGCAAATGTAACGCATGAGAAAAATACTTCAAAGGGAAAAATTTTGGAGGTGGCGTTACCCACAGTATAGGAAATATTAGACAAAGACACGGCGCACAATTATCGTGGCGCTCCGAAGTCAAATTCCACATTAATATATTCACACTCAGAATGTAAGTCTTCATTGATTGAAGATATACTTTACTTCGTGTGTTGCACATCTAAGTCATCAACATGCTTAATTGTTAGGATGTGTGCCTGATCACTGGAAATTTGAGGATTCCAAGATATTTAGCTCACATCGTAACTTGCAAAACCTCTTCTCATACAAGGGCTTGGTAAAGATATCTGCCAATTGCTCTTCAGTATTGACGTGTATGATATCAATATCTTCCTTCACAACATGATCTCTGAGAAAGTGATGACGAATTTCAATGTGCTTTGTCTTCGAGTGCTGAACTGGGTTGTTGGCAATCTTGATGGCGCTTTTGTTGTCGCAGTAGAGTGGCACTTGCTTCAGATGAATGCCATAGTCTTTGAGTGTTTGCTTCATCCAGAGGAGCTGAGCGCAACAAGATCCAGCAGCAATGTATTCAGATTCAACAGTGGAGAGAGATACACAGTTCTGCTTCTTTGAAGACCAACCTACAAGTGATCGTCCCAGAAAATGACATTTGCCTGATGTAGACTTGCGATCCACCTTGTCACCAGCATAATTAGTATCCGAAAATCCAACTAGTGTTGGGGTGTGAGCCCTTTGGATACCATAATCCTAGTGTTGGGGTGGGAGCCAAATATCTGAGAATTTGCTTCACAGCTAAGTGATGTGATTCCTTTGGTGCCACTTGGAACCGGGCACACATGCAAACACTAAGCATGATATCTGGCCTAGATGCACATAAATAAAGCAAGGAACCAATCATAGAGTGGTATACCTTTTGATCGAACTCTTTACCATTGTCGTCGGGACCCAGATGGTGTTTGGCTGGCATTGGCGTCGTGTAGCCTTTGCAGTCTTGCATTCCAAATTTCTTTAGGCAATCTTTGAGGTATTGATGACGTTGCGTTGCTGACATATTTGAAGACCAAGGAAGAACTTCAGCTCACCCATCATGGACATCTGATATTGCTCTTGCATCATATATCCAAACTCTTCACTATATTTCTAATTAGTGCAGCCGAAGATAATGTCATCCACATATATTTGGCACACAAACAGTTCACCATCATATGTCTTCGTGAAGAGAGTGGGATCGAGAGAACCAGGTTTGAAGCCTTTGCTCTTCAGGAAGTCTTTGAGTGTGTCATACCAAGCCTGAGGGGCTTGTTTGAGGCCATACAGTGCCTTGTTGAGCTTGTACACCATGTCAGGATGTTTTGGATCTTCAAAGCCGGGCGGTTGTGCAACATACACTTCTTCTTCAATCTTGCCATTGAGAAAAGCGCTCTTCACATCCATTTGATACAGAAGAATGTTATGATGATTTGCATAGGCCAGCAGTATGCGTATGGCTTCAAGCCTAGCCATAGGAGCAAATGTTTCATCAAAGTCAATCCCGTCAACTTGAGTGTATCCTTGAGCAACGAGACGAGCTTTGTTTCTGACAACTTGACCATGCTCATCTTGCTTGTTGCGATATATCCATTTAGTGCCTATTATATTGTGCTTACGAGGATCGGGACGCTTAACCAGTTCCCAAACGTTATTCAGCTCAAACTGCTGAAGCTCTTCTTGCATGGCTTGAATCCATTCAGGTTCCATGAAGGCTTCATCAACTTTCTTGGGTTCAGATATTGAGACGAATGCGAAGTGCCCACAGAAGTTAGCTAGCTGTGTTGCCCTTGAACGAGTGAGTGGACCTGGTGCATTGATGCTATCAATTCTCCTTTCAATTTGTACTTCATTTGCAACACGAGGATGGACAGGACGAAGATTTTGCTCTTGCTGATCATTGTCATCATTAGAAGGATTGTCTTCAGGTTGAGCATTGTCTTCAGGTTGATCAGGTGCAGAGATGATAAGTTCCTCTTCAGGCTGAGCTTCAGATGGTATGATTTCTCCAGTTCCCATAAGTTTGATTGATTCACTAGATGGAACTTCATCTAGCACATTTGGCAGGTGCTGTCTTTGCGAGCCGTTAGTCTCATCGAACCGCACATCCACAGTTTCAACCACTTTATAGTGAAAGAGGTTGAAGACTCTGTAGGAGTGCGAATCCTTTCCATATCCAAGCATAAAACCTTCATGTGCTTTTGGTGCAAATTTTGAAGTGTGATGTGGATCCTTGATCCAGCACCTGGCGCCAAATACTCTAAAGTAACTGACATTTGGCTTCTTGCCAGTAAGGAGCTCATAGGATGTCTTGTTCAGAAGCTTATGAAGATAAACATGTTTGATGATATGGCATGCAGTATCAATGGCTTCAGGCCAGAACTTTCTTAGAGTCTTGTATTCATCAAGCATCGTCCGGGCCATCTCAATAAATGTTCTATTCTTGCGTTCGACGACGCCATTCTACTGCGGCGTGTACGGAGCTGAGAATTCATGTGTGATGCCCAAAGTATCAAGATAAGTATCTAGGCCAGTGTTCTTGAATTCAGTGCCATTGTCACTTCGGATGTGCTTGATCTTGACGCCATAGTTGTTCATGGCTCGATTGGTGAAGCATCTGAAGACATCCCGCACTTCAGTCTTGTAGAGGATTATATGCACCCAAGTGTATCTTGAATAATCATCAACGATGACAAAGCCATAGAGACAAGCAGTAGTAGTAAGAGTTGAGTGATGAGTGGGACCGAAAAGGTCCATGTGGAGCAGTTCGAAGGGTTGAGTCGTTGTCATGATTGTCTTCGAGGGATGCTTGGCCCTCGTCATCTTTCCTGCTTCACAGGCACCACATAAGTGATCCTTCTTGAACTTGACGCCCTCGATGCCTATGACATGCTTCTTCATTGCAAGGGTGTGCAGGTTCCTCATGCCAGCATGCCCTAGCCTCCGATGCCAGAGCCAGCATTCAGAAGATTTTGCTAGAAGACATACGGCAAGTTGTGGTCCTGCTGAGAAATCTACCACATACAAATCATCTTTCCGATACCCTTCAAAGACTAGAGACTTGTCAGATTCCATTAGAACAAGGCAACGATATTTTCCAAGCATCACAATCTTGTTCAAATCGCAAAGCATTGAGACAGACATTAAGTTGAAACCAAGGGATTCAACAAGCATGACTTTATCCATGTGTTGATCCCTTGAGATTGCAACTCTACCTAGACCCAATACCTTGCTTTTACCAGTGTCAGCAAATGTGATGTGACTTTTGTCAGATGGATGTAAGGTTGAGTCCATGAGAAGACTTCGCTTGCCAGTCATGTGATTAGTACACCCACCATCAATAATCCACTCTGAAGCAGCTGGTGTCGTACCCTACAGTTAGGGTTTCACGAAGAGAATTGTGAAGCATAAACATTTGACGAGCAAGTGGATTATGAAAGCTCAGATCGAGGTTAGGACTGATAGGGCAAGTAGCAAGCGACTCAGGAACAAAATACATAATAAGACCATTTGGGCATTTGATCTCGCGCCCTACAAGATGTTTAAGGTCCCCAGCAATAGCTTCAGACGAATTTGATTGTCGGCTGGAGACCTTTCCCTGCAAAAGAGAGTTAAGCTTTCTTAGCCACCCACATCTTCAAGGGTGGCTTCGAAGCAATGAGTCTAAGTGCAGCATCTGAGAATTTTGGCTTTGGAGCCCTAGCAAAAAGTCTTGCAGGTGGACAATAGTACTCATAAGAATAAGCAGAGTAGTTCTTGGTCTTATGAACACGGCGGTTTGATGAAACACGCTCATATTCATAGGCCTGAGTATGGCTTCCCTGCAAAACATTTGCATTAGTGCGACTCAGGTGGGTCCTTTGTCTGTATGAAGCCTTTGGACCATATGAAGCATGTGGTCTGGGGTTTGTCTTCTTCACTTGTGGTGTCATGATGACATTCACAGGAACATTCTCCAGCAACCTTTTCGGCACCCAAACCTTCTTCATAGGTGGCCCATTCCTGCAATTAGTACCAATATACCTGGCAAACACTTCACCATTCTGATTCCTAAACAGTTTATACTTTGCATCAAAGGATTCATCAATAACAATGGGATTAGCACAATTGAAGCCTGACAGGGTGGATGGATCTACTGAGGGTTCCTTTGCAGCAACCCATGTAGTTTTGGAGTACTGCTCAGGTTTCTAGTAAGAGCCATCAGCATTCATTTTCCTTTCGAACCCAAGACCCTCTTTTCTAGGGTTTCAGTTCAGGATCTTCCTTTTGAGGACATCACATAGTGTATGATGCCCTTTGAGACTTTTGTACATCCTTGTTTTAAGCAATGTCTTCAACCTAGAATTTTCATCAGCAATTTCAGTGGTATCCTCAGCAGAGGGGTTAGTTACCACATCAATAGTTGAAGATATTGCAATAGTAGCAGCAGTAGAACATCCAGGAACAGAAGTAGCATTGTCACGCTCAATGCATTTAAGACATGGTGGTTCAAATCCTTCCTGAGCGGGACTGATCTGTTTGGCGCGAAGTGACTCGTTTTCCTTTTGAAGATCTTCATGAGCCGCTCTCAATTTCTCAAGATCTTGCTTCCTTCGAAGATAATCATAGGAAAGCTTTAATGAGTTGTTGAGAGCGTTTCATGACGCCTTTCAAGTTCCTCATACTTAACATGAAGATTTTTTATGTCTTCAATTAAGGACTGAGATCGAGTCATTTCAGCGTCTAACAGGTCATCGCTTTTGTCTAATAGTTTTTGAATATGTTCCATAGCTTTCTGTTGTTTAGTTGCAATTTTAGCAAGTGTTTTGTAGCTGGGTTTGGAACCCCAATCAGAGTCATCTTCACTGGATGTTTGATAGTGAGTAGTGCGTGTGTTTACCTTGGCACCGCGTGCCATGAAGCAGTAGGTGGGAGCGGAGTAGTCCATGTCATTTGCATCAGTGTTGGTGATGAAGTCATTGTCTTCAGTGTTGAAGATGGACTTGGCAACGTATGTTGTAGCCAGACTCGCAACGCCAGAATCGGACTCCTCCTCAGACTCCACCTCCGCCTCCTCAGAAGCGGACTCCTCCTATGAATCCATTTCCTTGCCAACAAATGCACGAGCCTTGCCAGATGAGCTCTTCTTGTGTGATGAAAACTTTGAGGAAGACTTGGTAGAAGACTTTGAGTATTTATTCTTCTTCTTGTCATCAGAATCATACTCCTTGCTCTTCTTTTCTTCTTGTTCTCATTGCCCCACTGCGGACACTCAGAGATGTAGTGGCCAGGTTTCTTGCACTTGTGGCATGTTCTCTTCTTGTAGTCATGAGCAGAAGCTTCATCATTCCTTCAGCTTGATCGTGAAGACTTTCTGAAGCCTTTCTTCTTGGTGAATTTTTGGAACTTCTTCACAAGCATAGCAAGCTCCTTTCCAATGTCTTCAGGATCATCAGAACTGCTGTCAGATTCTTCTTCAGATGAGGAGACAGCTTTTGCCTTCAAGGCATGAGTTCACCCATAGTTGGGACCGTAGATGTCTCTTTTCTCAGAAAGATGAAACTCATGTGTGTTGAGCCTCTCAAGTATGTCAGACAAATCGAGTGTCTTGAAGTCAGGACGTTCTTGAATCATCAGGGCTAGGGTGTCAAATGAGTTGTCAAGTGATCTCAGGAGGGTCTTGACGACTTCATGCTTGGTGATATCAATAGCACCGAGGGCTTGAAGCTCATTTGTGATGTCAGTGAGTCGATCAAACGTGAGCTGGACATTCTCATTGTCATTTCTCTTGAAGCGGTTGAAGAGGTTGCGAAGGACGCTGATTCTCTGATCTCTCTGGGTTGAGACACCTTCGTTGACCTTGGAGAGCCAGTCCCAGACTAGCTTAGATGTTTCCAAAGCACTCACACGGCCATACTATCCTTTGGTCAGATGACCACAAATGATGTTCTTGGCAGTGGAGTCCAGTTGAACAAACTTCTTGACATCAGCAGCGGTGACACCTTCACCAGCCTTGGGAACGCCATTCTTGACGACATACCATAGGTCGACATCAATGGCTTCAAGATGCATGCGCATCTTATTCTTCCAGTAGGGATATTCAGTTCCATCGAAGACTGGGCACGCAACGGAGACTTTGATTATCCCTGCAGTCGACATAGCTAAAACTCTAGGTGGTTAAACCGAATCACACAGAACAAGGGAGTACCTTGCTCTGATACCAATTGAAAGTGCTAGTAATCGACTAGAGGGGGGGTGAATAGGCGATTTTTATGAAAGTCTTCAAAGCATGGAAGTTTCGAAGACAAACGATAGAAATAAACCTAGTACCATGTAGCGGAAGGTAGACTACACTAAGCAAGCCATAGTGATGTATTCAATGAAGTGAAAGCATAATGACTAATAGCAACTAGGAAGTATAGATCAGGTAGGAAGATAGTGTGAAGCCAATCAGAACAAGCAGTCACTCAGTGAAGACAAAAGATAATGCAATCATACAATGACTTCACCAGGACCAACAGTAAGTAAAGGGATGGGAAGGATGAAACCAGTGACTTGTTGAAGATAATGATTTGTTGGACCAGTTCCAGTTGCTGTGACAACTATACGTCTGGTTAGGGAGGCTGAGATTTAACTCAGAAGACCACATCTTTACCTTATTCCCCTTGAGATAAGGACACCCAGTCCTCGCCCAATCACTCTGGTAAGTCTTCAAGGTAGACTTCCAAACCTTCACAGACTTCGTTCACCGGCGATCCACAATGACTCTTGGATGCTCAGAACGCGACGCCTAACCGGCTGGAGGATTCACATTTCTCAAGTGTAATAAGTCTTCAGATCACACAGACAGGAAGACTTCAGTGATGCCTAACACTCTTTGGCTTTGGGTGTTTAGGGCTTTGTCCTCACAAGGAATTCTCTCTCAAAGGCTTCGAGGTGGGTTGCTCTCAAACGACAAAAGCCATACACTAACTCTGAGCAGCCAACCGTTTATGGTTGTAGGGGGTGGGCTATCTATAGCCACTAGGCAACCCGACCTGATTTGTCCGAAATGACCCTGGGTCACTAAGGAACTGACACGTGTTCCAACGGTCAGATTTCAAACACACACGGCAACTTTACTTGAGATACAAGCAAAGCTGACTTACCCAGCTCTGGATAAGATTAGCTCTCATTGTCTTCGCTCGAAGACATAGGATTTTGGTTAAGCATCACTTCAGTCATTCTGACTGGTTCACTTGGACCCCACTTAACAGTATGGTGGTTCCTATGACTCAACAAAGAAGAAAAAGAACGACGAAACAACTAAGTCTTCACGCGATGTCTTCTCTTGTCATAGTCTTCAATGTGAATGTCTTCACATGTCACCTTTGACTTCAATGTCTTCATACATTTTTAGGGGTCATCTCTGGTAGGAAAACCGAATCAATGAGGGACTTCTACTGGTGTTATCCTGCAATTCTCACAAACACATTAGTCCCTCAACCAGGTTTGTCGTCAATACTCCAAAACCAACTAGGGGTGGCACTAGATGCACTTACACAACCCCTTTATCGCGTTGGTTGTGAGGTTATTATTTGTTTGTGTAGGTACGAGGTGACTTGCACGTGGTCTCCTACTGGATTGATACCTTGGTTCTCAAAAACTGAGGGAAATACTTACGCTGCTTTACTGCATCACCCATTCCTCTTCAAGGGAAAACCAACGCAGTTCTCAAGAGGTAGCAAGAAGGATTTCTAGCGCCGTTGCCCGGGAGATCTACGCCATGTCAAGACATACCAAGTTCCCATCACAACTCTTATCCTTCGCATTACATTATTTGCCATTTGCCTCTTGTTTTACTCTCCCCCACCTCACCCTTGCCGTTTTATTCTCCCACTTTTTCCGTTCGCCTTCTTCCCGTGTGTATATTTCTTTGTGTTTCCATGTGCCTTCTATTTGCTTGCATCTTTGCTTGCTAAAAATCTGTTGTTATGGATGCACTTAAAGTGTTCTACTTGGATCATCTTTGATCCTTATGCGCTCATGCTGAAACCCCAACTAGCCTAGTTGATGGGAAATCTTTAGATGAGCATGCTCATTTCGTGCGTCACCGTTTGTCCAAAAAAGGGATACTCTTATGGGATCAAATAAACAGATTGCTATGTTATGCTTGGAATCTTTGTGAAATTTGTGATCTGACTTGTTGCTCTAAGAACCCTAAAAAACACCTCCCCTACCTATGTGAGTTTAATGATAATGAAATCTTATCTTCTTATGCAAAGGGTGTTTATAGTTACTACAATATCGAACAAATTGAAGAATCTGTTGCTTTTAAGGGTGCTTATGAAGTTGCTTCTTTGATTGAAAAGTATGATATTACTCTCTACGAATCTGAAAATCTTGACATACTTAAATACTGCCATGAAAACTATGCTCATAATGTCTATGTCAAAGAATTTGTTGAAAGAATGACCACTGCTTCAGAAGAAAATAATGATATGCATGAATCTATAGATAATTATGATTCTGATGATTTGATTGAAATATCCCTTGATGAACATGATGCTTGTTATTCTTGTGGCCATGATACCCATATTTATGAAGAAGAATTTGCTATAGTTCCTTATGTTAAACATGAGATCGTTGCTATTGCACCCATACTTGATAGTTCATTCGATGAAAAGCATGATTGCAATGATGTTATCATAAATTCTCTTAATGACATTTGTGTTAATGATATGCAAAACCTCAAGCTTGGGGATGCTAGTTTTGCTATGACTACTATTTATTGCAATGATCATGATTGGGGTGATTGTTCTTATGAACTTGAAAAATTATTTAATCCCCATGATAAATATGAGATTGATAATAGTGTTTGCATTATTATTAAAAGTGGGTTTGGAAGAGTGTCAACTTTAGATCCCACATATTTGGAGAATTTTCAATCTTATGAAATTTTTGATAAAAGTGGGTTTGGAGAGGTCATGACTTTAGTTAATGTTAATCCCACTATTTTGGAAGAGTGTCAACTTTGCATGCACGTGGATCGTGTTGAAAATATTTTATGTGATAGCTATTTTGTTGGATTTTCTTATGATTTCTACATGTAATTATTATGAGAGAGGAAAATATGGTGGTAGAAATTTTCATGTTACTAAATGACCTCTCGTTATGTTGAGATTGTTATTGTTTCTTTCCGCTTCCTTGCATATGCTAGTTTTTGCTTACCTTGATAATTTGTTTGCCTATAAGATGCCTATGCATAGGAATCATGTTAGACTTAGATGTGTTTGTTACGTGTTTTATGATGCTCTCTTTGTGCTTCAATTCTTGTCTTTCATGTGAGCATCGTTGAAATCTTATGCCTAGCTATAAGGCTTTAAAGAAAAGCGCTTGCTGGGAGATAACCCAATATTTTTCCTTGCTGTTATTCAATAAATAATTTATCTAGCCTCTGTTTAGGTTGTGTTTTTTGTGTTTAATTAGTGTTTGTGCCAAGTAGAACTGTTGGGAAGACTTGGGGAAAGTCTTTTTGATCTTTCTGTAAAAAACAGAAACTTTAGCGCTCACGAGAATTGCTGCCATGTTTTATTGGAGAGTGATATTTAGTTAATTATTTTTAAGATGATTAATAGATAAATTCCTCACGTCCAGAAATTTATTTTAGAATTTTTGGGGTTCAAGAAGTTTGCGTTAGTTACAGATTACTACAGACTGTTCTGTTTTTGATAGATTCTGTTTTCCGTGTGTTGTTTGCTTATTTTGATGAATCTATGGCTAGAAAAATAGTTTATAAACCATAGAGAAATTGGAATACAGTAGGTTTAACACCAATATAAATAAAGAATAAGTTCATTACAGTACCTTGAAGTGGTGTTTTGTTTTCTTTCGCTAACGGAGCTCATGAGATTCTCTTGTTAAGTTTTGTGTTGTGAAGTTTTCAAGTTTTGGGTAAAGATTTGATGGATTATGGAACAAGGAGTGGAAAGAGCCTAAGCTTGGGGATGCCCATGGCACCCCAAGGTAAAATACATGGACACCAAAAAGCCTAAGCTTGAGGATGCCCCGGAAGGCATCCCCTCTTTTGTCTTCGTTCATCGGTAACTTTACGTGGAGCTATATTTTTATTCGCCACATGATATGTGTTTTGCTTGGAGCGTCTTGTATGATTTGAGTCTTTTATTTTTAGTTTACCACAATTATCCTTTCTGTACACACCTTTTGAGAGAGATACACATGAATTGGAATTTATTAGAATACTCTATGTGCTTCACTTATATCTTTTGAGCTATGTAGTTTTTTCTCTAGTGCTTCACTTATATCTTTTAGAGCACAGTGGTGGTTTTATTTTATAGAAATAATTGATGTATCATGATTCACTTATATTATTTTGAGAGTCCTTTAGATCAACATGGCAATTTGATTTTAGGCATAATAAAAACTTTCATATAAGAGCATTGAATACTAAGAAAAGTTCGGTACTTGATAATTGTTTTGAGATGTGGAGATGGTGATATTAGAGTCATGCTAGTTGAGTAGTTGTGAATTTGAGAAATACTTGTGTTGAAGTTTGTGATTCCTGTAGCATGCACGTATGGTGAACCGTTATGTGATGAAACCGGAGCATGGTTTATTTATTGATTGCCTTCCTTATGAGTGGCGGTCGGGGACGAGTGATGGTCTTTTCCTACCAATCTATTCCCCTAGGAGCATCCGTGTAGTACTTTGTTTCGATAACTAATAGATTTTTGCAGTAAGTATGTGAGTTCTTTATGACGAATGTTGAGTCCATGGATTATACACACCCTCACCCTCCCACATTTGCTAGCCTCTCTAGTACTGCGCAACTTTCGCTGGTACCATAAACCCACCATATACCTTCCTCAAAATAGCCACCATACCTACCTATTATGGCATTTCCATAGCCATTCCAAGATATATTACCATGCAACTTTCCATCGTTCCGTTATTATGACACGCTTCATCATTGTCATATTTCTTTGCATGATCATGTAGTTGACATCATATTTGTGGCAAAGCCACCGTTCATAATTCTTTCATACATGTCACTCTTGATTCATTGCATATCCCGATACACCGCCGGAGGCATTCACATAGAGTCATATTTTGTTCTAAGTATTGAGTTGTAATTCTTGAGTTGTAAGTAAAAAAGAAGTGTGATGATCATCATTATTAGAGCATTGTCCCAATGAGGAAAGGATGATGGAGACTATGATTCCCCCACAAGTTGGGATGAGACTCCGGACGGAAAATAAAAAAAGAGAAAAGAGGCCAAAAAAAGAAAGAAAAAAGGAAAGAAGGCCCAAATAAAAAAAATGAGAGAAAAAGAGAGAAGGGACAATGTTACTATCCTTTTACCACAATTGTGCTTCAAAGTAGCACCATGATCTTCATGATAGAGAGTCTCCTATGTTGTCACTTTCATAAACTAGTGGGAATTTTCCATTATAGAACTTGGCTTGTATATTCCAATGATGGGCTTCCTCAAATTTCCCTAGGTCTTCGTGAGTAAGCAAGTTGGATGCACACCCACTTAGTTTCTTTTGTTGAGCTTTCATACACTTATAGCTCTAGTGCATCCTTTGCATGACAATCCCTACTCATTCACATTGATATCTATTAATGGGCATCTCCATAGCCCGTTGATACGCCTAGTTGATGTGAAACTATCTTCTCCTTTTTGTCTTCTCCACAACCACCATTCTATTCCACCATAGTGCTATATCCATGGCTCACGCTCATATATTGCGTGAAGATCGAAAAAGTCTGAGAACATCAAAAGTATGAAACAATTGCTTGGCTTGTCATCAGGGTTGTGCATGATTTAATATTTTGTGTGATGAAGATAGATCATAGCCAGACTATATGATTTTGTAGGGATAACTTTCTTTGGCCATGTTATTTTGAGAAGACATAATTGCTTAGTTAGTATGCTTGAAGTATTATTATTTCTATGTCAATATTAAACCTTTATCTTGAATCTTTCGGATCTGAACATTCATGCCACACTAAAGAAAAATTACATTGAGAAATATGTTAGGAAGCATTCCACATCAAAAATTCTGTTTTTATCATTTACCTACTCGAGGACGAGCAGGAATTAAGCTTGGGGATGCTTGATACGTCTCCAACATATCTATAATTTTTTATTGCTCCATGATATTATATTATCTATTTTGGATGTTAATGGGCTTATTTTTACACTTATATATTATTTTTGGGACTAACCTATTAACCGGAGGCCTAGCCCAAATTTCTGTTTTTTTGCCTATTTTAGAGTTTCGCCGAAAAGGAATATCAAACGGAGTCCAAACGGAATGAAACCTTCGGGAGCGTTATTTTTGGAACAAACGTGATCCAAGAGACTTGGAGTCGACGTCAAGCAATCAATGAGGCGGCCACGAGGCAGGGGGCGTGCCCACCCCCCTGGGCGCGCCCTCCACCCTCGTGGGCCCCTCATTGCTCCACCGACGTACTTCTTCCTCCTATATATATATCCATATACCCCGCAAACATCCAGGAGCACCATGTTTCCACCGCCGCAACCTTCTATGCCCAAGAGATCCCATCTTGGGGCCTTTTCCGGAGCTCCGCCGGAGGGGGCATTGATCACGGAGGGCCTCTACATCAACTCGATTGCCCCTCCGATGATGTGTGAGTAGTTTACTTCCGACCTTCGGGTCCATATCTAGTAGCTAGATGGCTTCTTCTCTCTTTGGATCTCAATATAAAGTTCTCCTTGATTCTCTTGGAGATCTATTCAATGTAATCTTCTTTTGCGGTGTATTTGTCGAGATCCGATGAATAGTGGATTTATGATCAAGTTTATCTATGAACAATATTTGAATCTTCTCTAAATTCTTTTATGTATGATTGGTTTATCTTTGCAAGTCTCTTCGAATTATCAGTTTGGTTTGGCCTACTAGATTGATCTTTCTTGCAATGGGAGAAGTGCTTAGCTTTGGGTTCAATTTTGCGGTGCTCGATCCCAGTGACAGAAAGGGAAACGACACCTATTATATTATTGCCATGGAGGATAAAACGATGGGGTTTATATCATATTGCATGAATTTATCCCTCTACATCATGTCATCTTGCTTAAGGCGTTACTCTCTTCTTATGAACTTAATACTCTAGATGCATGCTGGATAGCGGTCGATGTGTGGAGTAATAGTAGTAGATGCAGAATCGTTTCGGTCTACTTGTCACGGACGTGATGCCTATATACATGATCATGCCTAGATATTCTCATAGTTATTCGCTTTTCTATCAATTGCTCGACAATAATTTGTTCACCCACCGTAATACTTATGCTATCTTGAGAGAAGCCACTAGAGAAACCTATGGCCCCTAGGTCTATTCTCCATCATATAAGTTTCCAATCTACTTTATTTTGCAATCTTTGCTTTCAATCTATATCATAAAAATACCAAAAATATTTATCTTATTATTATCATCTCTATTAGATCTCACTCTTGCAAGTGGTCATGAAGGGATTGACAACCCCTTTATCGCATTGGTTGCGAGGTTCTTATTTGTTTGTGTAGGTACGTAGTGACTCGCGCGTGGTCTCCTACTGTATTGATACCTTTGTTCTCAAAAACTGAGGGAAATACTTATGCTGCTTTACTGCATCACCCTTTCCTCTTCAAGGGAAACCAACGCAGTGCTCAAGAGGTAGCATGCAGCCGTGCCCGCTAGTCCTCTGTCCATCCGTGAATTGGGAGAAAGTGCATTCCCGACTAGGATGCAGTTGTTTTCACTCATCCCTATACTGCAATTAAGAAGTAAAACATACGAATCAGCTTCTTTTAGATTGCGTTGGTCATTCTACCTAGTTAGTACTGATGTAGGAATACCTGTAAGACGGTAGGTTAGACGATGACAGCTAGGAATAGCCATCTCATTTTGTGCAGTTCTACTAAAACTGAGGTGTGTACTTTTGATTGTAAAGATAGAGACGATATAGAGACATACATCCCTGTTTGCGTAAATATGAAATACTATTATTTAAACAGTGACAGTTATTTGCAGTGGCATATGATTAACAACAACGTCTATTGTGTTACAATTAGCACTACATTGACAGTATGAAAGTGCCATTAAGTAAGAAGTCACATCACATCACATCAACACTGCCACTAGATTAACATGCAGAACAATAGCATTAGTATTACTGTCATGAGAGTAGCACATGGTCAGTAAATGTGCAATCAAATTTGTGCAGTTCCACTGGGATGAAGCAATGTTAGCGGAGTGAGATTTAAGTGTAACTGCAAAAACACAATTCATGGGAAATAAAGCAAGACAGAATCACTTCATAAAATGGTGGTGTCATTGCTTCAATTTATTGACGACACTAGACCGACAACAACATTACTTAATAGTGACATTAGGTGGCATTGCTTCAACTTATCGATGGCACTAGACCATTACTTAATAGTGACATTAGGCGGCATTGCTTCATGCTTCATGTGATTTTACATTAACGGTAGCGTTATGGGCGTAGTGACAGCAGGGGCATAAAGTGGTGAGGCAGATGTGGTTGCCGAGAGCGGCAAACAATCAGGCAATATGTCTGCATTTGTCCCATTTTTTATCTCCTCGGTGACATTTTCCTACGTGAGCACAGGAAATCTAGACCCGCTCGTTCTCATTTGCATTGTCCCCCAACACCCCTCACTTTCTTTCCTTTTTCGACCAAGAGACATGTCCACCTTCCCCCACCCTTCGCCATCGACCCCGCTTTCTTTGCCTTTTCAACCAAGGGACTGGTTGGGTAGCCAGTATCTACTACTTTCCCCCATTTCCTCTTAGAACCAAGTCCTAGATTCATGCTACAGCTTTCCCACTTTCTTACCTGTTTGAACCAACTCGTAGATTCGACAGTATGAACTAGCTTTACCTCTAAAATAGTAAAAGTCTAGGTGGCTTTGGAATGGCCAAAGGAAGTAGAAAAAGATCCACACACAGCCATGTGGGAAGCTGGGGCAGTAGAGCAAGACATGTTTCGAAGGAATATATACCTAAGGGTCGTTGGGATGTGGCAAAGACGGTGTCGGGAGGCCACATCTTGGCCACAATACCACAGATTGGAAGAAGGGGTCGGAGGCCCTCCTGAGCCGGCGCTGTCTCGGAGAGAACGACACAGTCGCCGATTGGGACGCGCGAGCAGTTGTTGGTCTCCTCCCTCGCCGTCGATGACCGCCTGAACGATGCACCTACACCCTTGCCCCGGCCGAGGTGGTCTGGCCAGATTTGTGACCAGCCGTGAGCAGAGAGGAGAGTGTGTCGCCACCTATGTCTTGCTTAGATCTGGAGAGCAAGAGAGAGTGAAAGAGAGGAACCCTAGTGAAGCAAGCACTGAGGCTCCTGCTTATATATAGTGAGTGATTTTGTTGTAGCATCCATTATTCAATTTAATATGCACGAGCCACTATTTTCATTTAAAGTTTAAGTAAAAAAAGTCGATGAATAACGTGCCACCGCTTCCATGTTGCACTATCAAATCGCCGCATCCAGGATGCACTATGTATTGTATCATTCACGTGCGGTCCCCGACCCTCCATCAAGTTGAAAACTAGACTAGTCAAAATGTAAATTGGGATGCCTCTTTGTAAACAAATGTGCTCCTAGCTTCAAAAAAATGCACTCCTATGTGTACCCACGAGTGGGTGTGAGAGAACTAGTGCGTCCGTGCACCGCTTCTCTTCATGAGAGTACAATATGCAACGCCCAAAGAACGTTCACCACAAGAGTAATAGTATAAGTGTGTGACGTGTGAGTTAAAATAAAAGGTGCGCAACGTCTTTTATTTTATAGAAGTTCTGAGGGTAGGATGTGAAGAGCACATATGTGTTTGATGTCTACCTACAGATAGACAGTGGGTGCGAGAGGACTCGGGGGAGTCGTGACTCGTGAGGGTGCATGTGTGCGTGAGAGCGAGAGGGGGCATGTACCAATGCAATGCATGTGTCCATAAATCATATCTGGCAAACGTTCTCCACAAGCCGTTTATCGACGAACGTCGTAAGAACCGTTAGATCGGCATTCAAGAGTAGCAGGTTTGGCATGGCATTTAACTGAACAGCCACTCCTCCGACACACAAATCTTCCACGTGAGTGTTATAGCAACTACCATATGCTCCTCCCTCCGTTCCGAAATATAGTGCATATAGCTTTATTAAAAATTTGAGCCTCGCAAACTTTTGTCGAGTTTTCATATAACAAAATGCACATATAAAATACCCAGTATATGTCATTTCATTCATCTTCGAGAGGTAACTATAAAGATGGGGGAGGAGTGTACAAAGAAAGACCGTCGTATCACCTGCAGCAATTTCAACCATCCTTTGGTGTGGAGGAATATCATAGGAACTCTATATGACATGATTTTTATAGGATTTTTCCTTTAGAGCCAATTGGTTCATAGGAATAGATTCATATACTCCACATTTCATTTTTATAGATTTAGAGCCACTTGGTTCATATGAATGTATTCCTATACTCCCACAATTTCGGAGGAAAATAAACATTAGCCTAGATTCAATAGAAAAGTTCCTATGATGTGAACCAAATGACATCCCTTTTCCAATCCCTACTCATAGAAATTGAGATACTTGTCATCTCTTTCCCTACAACTTCCATATATACATCTTCTATTCTTAAATAGCTAGTACAACCCACTAGCCTTTTTCCTGGACATGCAACTATGGCACATGAACACGTCATGCATGCAAAGTCATAAATCACATTGTTTTTGTACTCTATGCATTCAAGCAGCACATCATCAATTTATGCATGTTACTCTTAAGTTATTTCTTGCATTAGATTTTGTATTGACAATATATGTGTTGGTCATGTGCACACATATGTAGTTCACATTCACATTTTTATTAGAAATGTCATTCTTTTAAGTGCAATTCATTTTTTTTCTCTTTGTATTACATTTTCATTTTAAGCATACATTCACTTCCCATTAGTTATAGATTTTTTGGATGAACTTTTTATGCATTATTACGTAGCAATGGGAATATCAAAATACTGGGCCCATGCGTCATTGCCTTTCAGTCGAGCCTACATCCACAATTATGTGTACATATATCTCCACTCCTCACCGAATCCTAAATTGTGCCTCATTCTCGTAAAACCAAGCGGCCCACCCATATTAAGGCGTCGACTCGAACTCAATCCCTCTCCAGTTTACGCCGTAGTACTCCTACAAACCCTACCCGCTGCACGCATCATTGGTTTTCTTTAAGAGGATGAGGGATAAGTAGATTTGTAGTGGAGGCTCCTACCCTAGGGCGCCCTAGGTAGCTGCTGCATGCATCATTGGTTTTCTTTTTTCTTTATGCTCTTGCGCCCTAGAGCAAAATGATGGTTGTTTTGTCTGTCCAGCATAATGCGGGAAAGGTAGGGCTTTGTGATTTGACCCCTGATACATCTCCAGTGTATCTATAATTTTTTATTATTCCATGCTGTTAGATTATCATTCTTGGATATTTTACAATCATTTTATAGAAACTTTATATCCTTTTTGGGACTAATCTATTGATATAGTGCCCGGTGCCAGTTGTTGTTTTTTGCTCGTTTTTTACTTCGCAGAAAATCGATACCAAACGGAGTCCAAACGCAGCAAACTTTTTGGGGATTTTTCCTGGACCAGAAGACACCTGTTGGGCTGAAGAAGTACCAGAGGGGGGCTCCAAGGGGAGCACAACCCACCAGGGCGTGCCTGGGGGCCCAGACATGCCCAGGTGGGTTGTGCCCACCTCGATGGCCTCCCGTATAGCCTCTTTGCTCTATAAATACCCCTATATTCCAGAAATCCTAAGGGAGTCGACGGAAATCAATTCCAGCCTCTGCAAGTTCCAGAAACCACAAATCCAATCTAGACACCATCACGGAGGGGTTCATCATCCTCATTGGTGCCTCTCCGATGATGCGTGAGTAGTTCATTGTAGACCTGCGGGTCCGTAGTTAGTAGCTAGATGGCTTCCTCTCTCTCTCTCTCTCTCTCTCTCTCTCTCTCTCTCTCTCTCTTTTAGTTCTCAATACAATGGTCTCTTGGAGATATATTTGACGTAACTCTTTTTGCGGTGTCTTTGTTGGGATCCGATGAACTTTGAGTTTATGATTAGCTGAATGTTTTTATCCATGAAAGTTATTTCAGTCTATTGATATCTTATATGCATGATTACTTATAGTCTCATATTTATTCTTCCAATCTTTGGTATAGTTAGGCCGACTAGATCGATTTTTCTTGCCATGGGAAGAGGTGTTTTGTGATGGGTTCGATCTTACGGTGCTCGATCCCAGTGACAAAAGGGGAAACGACACATATGTATCGTTGTTATTAAGGACAACAAGACGGGGTCTATTTTTACATAAATAGATCTTGTCTACATCATGTCATCATTCTTATTGCATTACTCCGTTTCTCCATGAACTTAATACACTAGATGCACACTGGATAGCGGTCGATATGTGGAGTAATAGTAGTAGATGCAGGCAGGAGTCCATCTACTAACCTTGGACGTGATGCCTATATAATGATCATTGCCTGGATATCATCGTCATTATTTTATGTTCTATCAATTGCCCAACAGTAATTAGTTTACCCATTATATGCTATTTTTACTCGAGAGAAGCCACTAGTGAAATCTATGGCCCCTCGGTCTCTTTTTTATTATATTTTCCTTCGAGATCTATTTTTATTTGCATTTATTTTCAGATCTATATTTCCAAAAACCCAAAAATACCTTGCTGCACTTTATTTTACTTTGCATTTATTCGAGGTCTATTTATCCAATCTATCATATTTTTATCCCGTCAACTCGACAATTTCTCGCACCGTTACCCGGAAGGGATTGGCAACCCCTTTGACATGTCGGGTTGCAAGTATTTGTTCTTTGTGTGCAGGTACTATTTACTAGTGTTGCGTGATTCTCCTACTAGTTCGATAACCTTGGTCTCATCACTGAGAGAAATATCTAACGTAGTTGTGCTGCATCATCCCTTCTTCTTTGGGAAAATACCGACGTAGTTCAAGCCGCAATCAAAGAATCAATTTCTGGCGCTGTTGCCGGGGAGACATCATCAACATCTACCAGGTTCCTAATCACAAATCTCATCTCCTCGCAATTACATTATTTTCCATTTGCCTCTCGTTTTCATCTCCCCCACTTCACAAAATTTGTCGTCCTATTCGCCCTTTTTTTGTTCGTGTTTCTCGTGGAGTTCCTGTCACCATGACTGCCTTTGGTATGGCAGAAACAGATGATGGCCTAACTCCTAAAATTGGATGATCTGGCAATATGGATGCTAAAACTTTTTTTCTTGGGCAAGGGAATGTTATAGGAAAAGAACATATCCAAGAATTTTTCAATTGTGTTGGAAATTTAAGTCTTGATGATGATCCTAAACTTAAGAGGACTAAATCTTATGCTGAAGCTATTTCAGCGCTAGTTCTGAAACTTGAAAATAAATTTATCCGCACTCATCCTACCTTGTAAAGATTTTTTTGAGTTTCCCCTTATAAAGGATCCTAAAGCAAAAAAGTTAGCCACCCTTGTTCTTCTGAATGAATTTGATTACATAATACGGGAAGCTAGGGAAATTTTTGATTTCTATGGTACGAATCGTGAAAAAACGGTGATAGATGTAATTCTTTATGATAGGTTTATGTGCTAAGACATTTTCTTGGGGATAATCAAATCTTTGATGAGAATCTTAAGAAGGAAGTCCATGTTTTAGATATAATCCAACAAGTTTTCAATGATGTTAATCAACACTATTCTTGGATTGTTGCTGGAAATCAAAGGGGTTACGATGATAAGAAACTTGATAGTGCTAAAGTCTATGGATAAGGTGTTTTATGTTGTATATGCAAAACCTCCTAACAAAACACCTCTAAAGAGAATGAAACTAAAGATGAAAACACTTAGATTCATTGCATTATGCCTAGCTAGGGGCATAAAACAATAGCGCTTGTTGGGAGGCAACCCAATGAATAAAAATTATTTTTGTCTTTTTCTTTCTGTTCTTGAGTGTTTGAACAATTATGCTACTGTTATGATTGTGTTTTTATGTTTCATTTAGTGTTTGTACCAAGCAAAGCATTTGGGGTCATGTTGGGTGATAGTTAATTTGATCTTGCTGAAAAACAGAAACTTTTGCGCCCCAAAAAATATTCTTATTTTTAACATAAGCGCAATAAAATATTGATTCTTTTTGCAGAAGATTAATAAAAAAATTCCCTTGTTATCCTAAGTTTTAAGAATTTTTGGAGTTACAGAAGTATCAAAAGTTTTTTCAGATTACTACAGACTGTTCTGTTTTTGACAGATTTTGTTTTCTTTGTGTTGTGTGCTTATTTAGATGAATCTATGGTTTCTATTGGAGGGTATAAGCTATAGCAAAGTTGGAATATAGTATATATAATGCAAAAATAAAATATGAATGGGTTTGCAACAATAGTAATAGTAGTGATTTTCTTTCTTATACCGACGGATCTCACAAAGGTTTTGTGAAGTTTTGTGTGATTGAAGTTTTCAAGTTTTGGGTGAGATCACGATGTATGAAGGAATAAGGAGTAAGAAGAACCTAATATTGGGGATGCCCGTGGCATCTCAAGATATTATATAAAAGATAAGCAAGAAACTAAGCTTGGTGATGCCCGAGTGCCATCCCATCTTTCTTCTAACAACCATCGGTATTTTACTTGGAGCTATATTTTTATTCGTCACATATCATGAGTTTTTCTTGTAGCGTCTTGTGTGATTTGAGTCTTTGCTTGTTTTAATTTTTACTTTTAGCCATCTATCCTTGCTGGACACACCTATTTGAGAGAGCCAAAATTATGCTATGATTTGTTAGAATTGCTCTCTATGCTTCACTTAAATCTTTTTGAGCTATGGAATTGCTCTTGTGCTTCACTTATATCTTTTTGAGCATGGTGTGCTTTATTATTTTTGAAGAAATGCTCTCATGCTTCACTTAGATTTATTTAAGAGTTAGTAAATTTATTTAGAAATTCTCTCATGCTTCACCTAAATTATTTTGAGAGAAGAAAATTGTTATGCTCATATTCTTCACATAGATTTGTTTGAGCTTTCAAAAGCAACATATGAAATTAGTCCCAAAGTGATAGATATTCAATAGGTATATAATAAAAACATTTATGAAGATCATTGGACAAAATAAACTTGATTCCTTTAACAATTTTGTGATATGGTGATATAATTTGTGAATCATGTTGATGAGTAATTATGCTATAGTAAGAATATTGGTGTTAAGGTGTGTGATTCCCTATGCAAGCACGAAAGTCAATAGTTATGCAATGAAATTATATGCTACTTGTGATGCATTATTTGGTGTTAGTTATGCTTAATGCTCGCTTATGATATTTTTTGTTTCTTGGTTGGATGCTTCTCAATCTTTTGCTAGCCTTCATTTGCACTAACTATGATCACTACTGTGCATCCAAAATTCTTAAACCCAATTTTGTCACACGAGTCCACTATACCTACCTATATGAGGTATTCTTTTGCCGTTCTAAGAAAATTTGTATGTGCCACCTCTAATTTTCAAAATAAAGTTCTCTTTTGTGTTCTCGTACCGCTCCTGAAACGGTAGGGGGTGGCTGATATGTTTCCATGCTAGATGTGTTATTCTAAAGATGAGTGTTTATTCACTTGTCATTGCACGAGAGTTTGGAAAAGGTATTAGGGATGCCCAGTCCTGAAATAAAAAATGAATTTACTTTATGTTGTCAAATAATAAATTCCTTGGAAAGTGTTGGTATGGACTGCACCCATGGATTCGGTTAGTCGTGGAATGTGAAAGTATGGTGGAAAAAGGAATAAAGTTTATTTTTTTGTTTGGGAACCGCCTATGATATATCTAGCTAGCATGGAAAGTATGGGAACTACTCGATCGTTTTCGTTGACAGGAAAAGCATGCCACCCAAAATTTTTTATCTCTATCTTTTTCCGTTGAGCTCTAGCACCTCTACAAATCCCTACTTCCCTCTGCAAAGGGCCTTTCTTTTACTTTATACAATTTTTATTTTTATTTGAGTCTCCATCTTCTCTTATAAAGCACCAGCTAAGGGGCACTATGATCGTACTTGAGCATTGAATGTAGCTAATATGCGAGTGCGTTTCATGAATGGATCAATGATTGAGCATAATGGGCTAGGGATAACTTGCTTTAGTATTGATATTTTGAAAGACATGGTTGCTTGTTGATATGCTTGAGTATTGAAATCTTCATGTCAAAACTAGACTATTGCTTTGAATCATATAAAAGTCCAAATGTCCATGCTACAAAGAAAAGAATATGTGATGAACATGTTAGACAACATTCCACATCAAAAATTCTGTATTTTATCATTTACCCACTCGAGGACGACCAGGAATTAAGCTTGGGGATGCTGATACGTCTCCAACGTATCTATAACTTTTGATTGTTCCATCTTATTATATTATCATTCTTGGATGTTTTACAATCATTTTATAGCAACTTTATATCATTTTTGGGACTAACCTATTGACATAGTGCCCAGTGCTAGTTTCTATTTTTTGCTTGTTTTTTACTTCACATAAAATCAATAGCAAATGGATTCCAAACATAGTAAAACTTTTTGGAGATTTTTTCTGGACCAGAAGACACCTGTTGGGCCAAAGAAGTAGGTGGCTTGTGCCCACCTCGTTGGCCTCCCATAGTGCCTCTTTGCTCTATAAATACCCCAATATTCCATAAACCCTAGGGGAGTTGACGAAAATCAATTCCAGGCGCCACAAGTTCCAGAAACCACATATCCAATCTAGACACCACCATGGAGGGGTTAATCGTCCTCATTGATGCCTCTCGGATGATGCATGAGTAGTTCATTGTAGGCCTACGGGTCTGTAGTTAGTAGTTAGATGGCTTCCTCTATCTCTTTTGATTCTCAATACAATAGTCTCTTGGAGATCTATTTGATGTAACTCCTTTTGCGGTGTGTTCGTTGGGATCCGATGAACTTTGAGTTTATGATCAGATCAATGTTTTTATCCATGAAATTATATGAATCTTTTGATCTCTTATATGAATGATTAATTATAGCCTCGTATTTCTTCTTTGAATCTTTGGTTTAGTTAGGCCGACTAGATCAATTTTTCTTGTGATGGGAAGAGGTGCTTTGTGATGGGTTGGATCTTACGGTGCTCGATCCCAGTGACAGAAGGGGAAACGACACGTATGTATCGTTGCTAATAAGGACAACAAGATGGGTTCTATTTTTACATAAATAGATCTTGTCTACATCATCTCATGTTTCTTATTGCATTACTCCATTTCTCCATGGAATTAGTACACTAGATGCATGATGGATAGCAGTCGATGTGTGGAGTTATTGCAGTAGATGTAGGCAGGAGTCAGTCTACTAATCTTAGACGTGATGCCTATAAAATGATCATTGCCCGGGTATCGTCGTGATTATTTCAAGTTCTATCAATTTCCCAACAATAATTGGTTTACCCACCGTATGCTATTTTTCTCGAGAGAAGCCACTAGTGAAATCTACGGCCCCCGGGTCCCTTCTTTATTATATTGCCTTCCGCATCTATTTTTATTTGCTTTTATTTTTAGATCAATATTTCCAAAAAGCCAAAAATACCTAGCTGCACTTTATTTTAATTAGCATTTATTCGAGATCTCTTTATACAATCTATCATATTTTTATCCCGTCAATTCAAGAATTTCTATCACCGTTACGCAGAAGGGATTGACAACCCCTTTAACATGTCAGGTTGCAAGTATTTGTTCTTTGTGTGCAGGTACTGTTTATGTAGTGTTGCGTGATTCTCCTACTGGTTTGATATCCTTGGTCTCATCACTGAGGGAAATACCTACTGTCGCTGTGCTGCATCATCCCTTCCTCTTTGGGGAAATACCGACGTACACTACCACTACTAGGGAAAACCTTATACACAGAATCTTAGCAGTAGCGCTTGTTAAAAAGGGCGCTAGTGCTAAATAGCAGTAGCGCGTGCAGGTTAAACATGCTACAGATACACACATAGTAGTACCGCGTCTCCCTTTAAACACGCTACTACAAAAATTCTCACTACTAAGCCGATAGGCTACGTATAGTAGTAGCAGTCTTTTAGAAACAGTGCTACCGCTAAGATTATTTTAACAACGCGTTTATGGTGAAAGGCACTACTGCTAATGAAAAGAAACTAAAATGAAAAACAAATTTAAAAGTAAATGAAAATGAAAGAAATAGAAAAAGGAGAAAGGAAAAAAATAAAATATAAAGAAAAATAAATGAAAAAGGGGCAAAATGGAGAAAGGCATAGCAGTAGCGTTTGTTCATAAGAGGTGTTATAGATAATGTAGCAGTAGCACCTGTTTAGACCCCCACTATAGGAAGATAAAAGGAAATAAGAAAAGGAAAGGAAAATGCATAGCTATAGTAGTAGTGCGTTTAGTAAAAATCACTATAGCTAACTTGGCTATAGCGCTTTTTCTGAAACGCGCTACTGCTAAGTTTGACTTAACCCAAAAGCGGTCCCCTCCCCCCCCCCCGGGCCACCACTTCTCCCCCAAATCCCTCG
>NC_041386.1:430879502-430890391 GCF_002162155.2 Triticum dicoccoides | reverse complement strand
CTTCGCTGCCGTCTCCCTAATTCGCCATCGCCCCACTTCGCCGCCATCTCCTGCCAACGTCGACACCCCCGGAGCCACCAGAGCCGCGCGGCGTCGACGCCACCGGAGCTGCGCGGCCTCATCAACGCCACTGAAGCCTCCCTCAGCGCCACCGGAGCCACCCCTCGACGCCCCTGCCTCCCTCGCCACAACTGCTTCCCTTGTCGTCACCGGAGATGCCCCTGCCTCCCTCGTCACCAGTGCCTCCCTGGCCACCACCGGAGCCAGCCTCTGTAAGCCCTCACCACTCCTCTCTCTCATGCATAGCACAAACATCAGACAGAGAACTAGCTAGCTAGGTTAACTAGTTTAATTAGGTCAATTAGCTAGGTTAGTGAAAATTTTTAGTTAGGGCTTTGACAGAGAACTAGGCTGGCTAACTAGTTTAATTAGGTTAATTATCTAGGTTAGTGCAAAAATTTATTTAGGGATTTGACAGAGAACTAGCTAGGTTAACTAGTTTAATTAGGTTAATTATCTTGGCAAACTAGGTTAACTAGCTTGGTTAACTAACTAGGTTAAATAGCTAGGTTAATTAGGTTCGTTAGGTTAACAAGCTAGGTTAACTAACTAGGTTAAATTGCTAGGTTAATTAGGTTTGTTAGGTTAACAAGCTAGGTTAACTAGTTTCGCTAGGTTAGAGGAAAAAATTATTTTAGAGCATTAGGTCAGAAGGGTTAGAGAAATGGAGTTCCTTTGCAATTTAATTGGGTTCTGTCCTAGGCAGAGATGGGTTAGAGAAAATAATGTGTGTGTGTGAGAGAGAGAGAGAGATAGGGAGGAATAGCTAGAACATAATTTGGGTTCTCTCCTAGGCAGAGAAGTGTTTAGTGAGGTCATTTTGCAAAGGTTTTAGATTTTTGAAAGACCATTATTTTTCTAGGAAAAGAATTTAGGCAAGTTTTATTTTAAAGATGATCCCTTCCTAGACTTTTATTGTTGATTATATCTTTTCATTAAAGTGGTCACGTTATATCTTTTCATTGAAGTGGTTCGATTGCGCCCAAGTGGCCTTTTCTTGTTTCCAGGGAATGAAGCCGAGTGGCCTATGTTTTGCCGGAATGTTGATTCATTTCCATTCCAGCAAAGTTCAGGTGCTCGATTTGTCCACTTTTTAGCAAAGGTCGTGTCGAAATTTTCCATGAATTTCGGCATGACTTGTGCTACAAACTAGGACATACCGAGTGCCTGGGATTTGCGGCGCCGGGAAGGTTTCAACGTTCCTGCAAAACATATGCCTTTTTATGTCATTATTCATTTTATTAGGTCTACATTAATTGACTAGATTTAATTGTAGGAGAGCTAGTATGCCAGGTCGCGATACCATAATCAAGGCCAAGGGATGAGGGTTGGAGAGCTAGTAAGAGTTCCTAAGTCGCGATGATCAGGAGCCCCCCTTTAACATGGAAGCGAATTGTGTGAAAAAAGAGGGAGCCCCTGTGCCACTCGCCATCAGCCTCCGGAGGTTCCTGCAGGTTAGCGCGAGGGAGGAATACAGGTTGCAACCGCGCTTGCCGGTCTACTACTGGTTGTTCCGCAAGAAGATGAAGGCACTGAGGGCCTAGTGAGGTGACGTGCGCAGGGCGTGCCGCGTGCCAGAGCTCGACCGCTCAGATTTGTCAGCATTGCAGGGACGGACCCGAGCACAAGCGCCATGCCAGCATGAGTAGCCCCCATTGCGGGATGAGTAGGGGGAAATGGGCAGTGTGGGTGGCCGTGATGGATAATAGGCAAGCAGGTGATAATCATGAAATGACTCAAGCAGAGAGGCAGGTTACCTCAGATAGATGCAAGAACGATACATGCCACTTGGACGGACCCGAGCGGCCTGGGGATGATGCAGCCCGAGGGGCACCCCCAACAGGGTAAGCTAAAGATTCAAAAGGATACAAGTCGCTAGGACAGGCCCGTGCGACTTGGGGATGATGCTGCCCGAGGGGCGCCCCCAACTGAATGAACTAGAAAGAGCCACATGTTACCGTAGCTGGAGCGGTGTTGGAGTAGCTGAAGATGCGCGTTGAAGGAGTCGTTCCTCATGAGCCACCAAGGCCCTGAGTGTAACACCCATGATGCGGCTATATCTCCCACATGTCGGGGCACGACTTAGAGGCATAACCGCATGGTAGGCATGTCGCAAGAGGGGTAATCTTTACACATCCCATGTACTGAATAAGAAAGGGATAAAGAGTTGGCTTACAATCGCCACTTCACCTAATACATAAATATAGAATACATCATCCAGAATACAATCAAGGTCCGACTACGGAACCAACATAAATAAAGACAACCTCAAATGCTAGATCTCCAATTGTCCCGACTGGGCTCCACTACTGATCAACTGGAAACGAAACAACACCACAAAAACGATCTTCATCGGGCTCCCACTTGAGCTCGGTTGTGTTACCTTCACTGGTATCATCGGCACCTGCAACTTTTTGGAAGTATCTGTGAGCCACGAGGACTCAGTAGTCTCACACCCTCGCGATCAAGACTATTTAAGCTTTAAGGGGAGTAAAAGGTAGTGAGGTGGAGTTGCAGCAAACACTAGCATATATGGTGGCTAACTTACGCAAATAAGAGCGAGAAGAGAAGGAAAGCAATGGTCGTGAACTAGAAGTGATCAAGAAGTGATCCTGAAACTACTTATGTTCAAACATAACTCCAAAGCCGTTTTCACTTCCCGGACCCCGCCGAGAAGAGACCATCACGGCTACACACACGGTTGATCCATTTTAAATTAAGTTAAGAGTCAGGTTTTCTAGAACCGGATATTAAAAAAATTCCCATCTGCCCATAACCGCGGGCACGGCTTTCAAAAGTTCAAAACCCTACAGGGGTGTCCCAACTTAGCCCATCATAAGCTTTGACGGTCAACAAAGGATATTCCTTCTCCCAGGAAGACCCGATCGGACTCGGAATCCCGGTTATAAGACATTTCGACAATGCTAAAACAAGACCAGCAAGACCGCCCGATGCGCCGACATCCTGATAGGAGCTGCACATATCTCGTTCTCAGGGCAACACCGGATGAACACTACGTATAGCTAAAACCAGCCCTCAAGTTTCCCCGAGGTGGCACCGCAAGTGGCTCTGGTTCGGACCAACACTTAGACAAGCACTGGCCCGGGGGGTTAAAATAAAGATGACCCTTGAGTCTGCAGAACCCAAGGGAAAAAATTCTAGGTGGCAAACGGTAAAACCAAGGTTAGGCCTTGCTGGAGGAGTTTTATTCAAAGCGAACTATCAAGGGGTTCCCATAACACCCAACCGCATAAGGAACGCAAAATCAAGGAACATAACACCGGTATGACGGAAACTAAGGCGGCAAGAGTGGAACAAAACACCAGGCATAAGGCCAAGCCTTCCACCCTTTACCAAGTATATAGATGCATTAAAGTAAACAATATATAATAATGATATCCCAACAAATATCCATGTTCCAATATGGAACAAACTCCATCTTCACCTGCAACTAGCAACACTATAAGAGGGGCTGAGCAAAGCGGTAACATAGCCAAACAATGGTTTGCTAGGTAAGGTGGGTTAGAGGCTTGACATGGCAATATGGGAGGCATGATATAGCAAGTGGTAGGTATCGCAGCATAGCAAAAGAGCGAGCAACTAGCAAGCAAAGATAGAAGTGATTTCGAGGGTATGGTCATCTTGCCTGAGATCCCGCAAGGAAGAAGAACGAGTCCATGAAGAAGACAAACGGACGTAGTTGAACGGATCCTCACACACGCGACGTTACCGGAACTAACAAGAAGAAGCAACACCGGAAAGGAGCAAACAACATGGTGAACAACCCTCACATAAATAAGGCATGATGCACAACCAAGTATGATGCATGTCCGGTTTAAATATGCATGGCATGGCAAAGTGCAACAAACAACACTACAACACCACATGACTTATTTAGTTCTCTCCCGTTTATGTACCCAACAAGGTTAAATGTTATTAAACATGGCAAGAGGAGAAGCATAAAGAAATTATCTATTTAGGCAAGTTTTAATGAGGCTGGAACGCCAAACAACAATTCCGGTAAAACCCCATATGCATTTAGTAATTTAAGGCAAACAACAATTTTAAAAAATTTAAATGTTATTATCATGATTTGGATGACATGTGCAAGTTTTATCAAGTTTATGAAAATGTTGATAAGAGCATGCTATGAAGCATTTGTTATCGTGGCGGAAACGAAAGGGGTGCCACAGCAACGATAACGGGAATGGTGCCACTGCGGCGAAACGGAAATGATGCCACGGCAACATTCCGATGATTCGGTAGCTCTCGGGGATATCGGTGCAAAAGGAAATGGGTGTGACGGGAGCGCGTCATGCAAGATGGTGGGGTGATCCCGGTAACCGGGTTCCCACGGGTTAGCGGCAAACAAGGAGGACCGAGCAAGTGACAACTTGGACACGGTGCAAACATAGGGTGCAACTCATACATCACACAACATGCATTCGTTCCGCGGATCATCGTATCGGCGGTTATACCTTCGAAGCGTGCAATCAGGATAGTTCGGGATCATTGAGGGAAGTAGAGGAAGTAGTGGTACTATCGGCCCTCGACGGTAGTTGTACACGGTTCGTGGATGTTCGAGTCACCGGTAGAGGTACTTGGCATAGCGTTACAAGGTTGGTCTCGCCGGTCTCGGTCTCGGCAGCGTAGTTGTACAAGCGTGACATCAGACTTGTCGAACCCGAACTCTTCGGGGGGGGGGCGCATCGTGGTACTTGGCGAATCCCGTAGTCGTGCATTTTCCAACATCAAACTTGGAGGGGCACCGACGGCGTTGTACTTGGCGAATCCTGGACGGTCTAGGCGGTGTAGTCGAACTTGATGAATCCGAAGGGGTACTTAGCGAATCCGCATAGTTGTACACACGTTGAAGTAGTGGTACTCCGATGTCGACGATTTTTGAACTTGGAGTGCCATCGGTAGTTTCCTGACTTGGGTCTCCGTGTGCACGTCTTGACGGGTCCGGGGGGTCTCGGTGGTGGCCATGGTCTCCATGATGGCGCCGTGGTGGTCTAGCAGCAACAACAACAAGGGCGTCGAGGCCCATGGGCGTAGAGGAGATGGTGAGGAGGTGGGTCTAGAGGCGAGAAACCATGCGGGGGCGAGCAAGTGCCTCGTCCTCTGCTCGCACGTAGCAGAGGCGTGGCTGGAGGAGGAGGCAGCAGGGGCGCCGGGGTTGGCGCGGTCGGAGGCCAGGGCCGCGAGGCGGAGTAGCGGGCTTCGTCCTCCTTGCTCCATTACTCGATGCAGGAGCAGGCGCCGACGAGTCTTGGGGCGCTTGAGAAGGGCGGCGGCGGCGGAGAAGCTCCCGGGCGGCGGCTTGAACCAAGGCGACGGGGACAGCACGAGACAGGGAGACGTGGCCCTCGAGCTCGAGCGGCGAGACGGCGAAGGCGGCCGAGCGGGAGCCGGGCGTCGCTTGGTGGCAGTGCCGGTGCTGGTCGCGGCTACCGGAGGGAGATGGGGCGCGGGCATGGACGGAAGGAGCAGCGCTGTGGGATCAGGATCGAGCATGGGGGCTCCTGCGTGAGTGCGAGAGAGAAGGTGAGGAAGAGAGCGAGGGGGTTCGAGGAGATGGGGGTTCGAACGGGGCTCTCTGGTGGCGGCGCTAGGAGGAGAGCAAGGTGCGGGCTAGGGTTTAGGTTTGGATGGGCTGGGGGAATGGATGGGCCGGCCAGGGCTGCAGGAGGCCGGCTGGGCTGTCTCTCTCCTCTCTCTCTCATACTTTCTTTAACAGAAAAGAATTAGAGAGAAGAAAAGAAAGAGAGGGTTAGGGAAAGAAGTTGGACATGGGGATTATTTTCCCGGACTCACAACAATGCGAGGAATTTGAAAAAATAGACTGAGGATTTTAGAGGAAGTAAAATCCACACCTGTTGGATTTAACTCAGACAAGTTTTAATTTCGAAACCCATTTTAATGGACTCCAAATGGGTTGAGATTATAGGGGGTGACCCTACAGACCAAATGTGATTTATGGGCAGATTTGGAACATTTATGGAGAAGTGAAATTTGCAACTCAAATTTACTAAAAGGTCGAAAAGGAAGGATAGAAAATTGAGTCGTATAAAAGAAGAGTTGAAGAATAATGCAAATGTGTTATGGGTGATCTCTAGTTAATGGAATATTTATTATAGCTCCCTAATAATATTGGGAGTGTAAGTGCTAAATAGAAATCACCATTGTGAATATCCCTCGATTTAAATGGACCGAAAATCCATACGGTTTATTTAGTAGAGTTTTACAAAATTAAATGGCATGATGACATGATGCAATGCAAAATATGCAAAGAGGAATGCAACAAGCAAAACAAAACACACGACAAAACCCCGAAAACATGGAAGGCATCTGAAACTCCGGTCTTGGGGCGTCACAACACTCCACCACTACGAGAGGATCTCGTCCCGAGATCTAGGATGGCACCGGAGAGAAACGGAAGAGGAAGAGAAGAGGTAAAACTAAGTTGCTTCTTTGACAAACGAGTGAAACCAGAGAACCTTGAGAGGTTAAACAGTTTTGAGATGAGAATACAACCGAGATGAACGAGGTTGAAAACACTCCGTTAGAAAGGAGGAGCAAGGAACATTATGCGAATCTTGTAGGTTGACAGGCATAAGAAAAGGGTTTCAATGGACAATAAGTACACGCAAGCACTCCGGTTGAAACAAGATGTACAAGGAACGAGAAAAATCAATTACGACAACACTCCGATTAACACAAGATAGAGAAGGAATAAGAATGATATAATTTGGGCAGCACTCCGACTGTAAATGGAAAGAATACAACATGAACTTGGGAAGATTGGATGATACTTGATGAAACCAACAACACACTGCCTCCGGAACAAATGTAAGAATGGAATCAAAAGAACGGAGGAGAAAACAACATCTTCTACCTCAAATGAGCTTGAGAAAAAGCATCGTTAGGAGAAGGGTCGAACGGAGTTGTTGGAAAACCAACAACGAAAAGAGTAAGCTTGTAGTGGGCTTATGGAAAACTTCTCAAAACTATGAGGTGAAATTCTGCCACTAACAGAAACAATAGATTGGATTGATATGAACAAGGAGACGAGAAGCTTATATCACCGGGAGGATAAATGAAGAACTTGGGTCATTTATAACCACCATAAATAGCAACAATCCTTAGGGAAAGCTTTAAGTGAAATATAACTCAAGATAACTCCAATGAAGAGATTGATGGATTGAAGAGATGTCTTGAGCAAAGAGAAAATGATGGATTTAAACATGTCACTCTTTGAAAACTTGTGAATCATGAAACACGAAGGGAAATTGTCAAGAATGACATAACACCACCTCAAAATACAAGGTAGAAAGAATTGCACAACGGAATGCAAGATGAAGAATACATGAGTTCCTCTGAAAAGAATCTTGATGAGCACTTCGAGAAGGAATTAAATCCTTGATGAGCCATCATGTAGAGCCTCCATGAAGAACTCCGGTAATAAAAGGATAATGGGAAGAAAGAGAAGTTGAGAACACAAGGTGAATCCTTGCAAAGATTTAGATGGATATTACACTCCAGAAGAATGAATCCATCACTTGGATGAAGCAAGAATAATAATTATGTTATACGTATCCTTTCATCAATTTACATTGATGACAAGTAACGGATTTGGCATTCTACTTATTCTCGTAGAAAGGATTAAGATAGATATAGCGCAAACTTGAAGAGGCCTTCGATGATCCACCGGTAGGATTGAAACAACGAATAAATTCATATGATAACCAAGGAAGAGAACTCTTGAATGAACCACCGTAAGAATTAAAAATGAACAAAGAAAAAGATAAGGAAAAACCGGGAAGAATTATAAAAAGGACAAAGATACTTGAGGGAACTTGACACAAGAGAACGAAGAGATCACGAGCTGATTAGAGAATATTTGAATGATGCACCGGTAATATTTGGAGAACGAGAGCTGAAAGATGAGAATGAATAAACCCGAAATGACGGCCTTCGGAGAATCAAACTGAAAAGACTCCTGAATTGCTCCAGATGGTGAAAAGAATTCTCACAATCAAAACCAATTATGAGAGGATGGCGTCAAGCTAGACCCATGAATCTTTAAGAGAGTGGAGCAAGATTTAAGAGAAATTCTTCTTCAGTCTTCAAATGCAGAGAATGATGATGAGAAATTGTTGAGGCACTCCGGAATGGAAATTAGAAAGGTTGAACCAACAATGAAAAGAATTTGAAAGATCTTGGAGAAAAACATATGACTGATGACAATTCATTCTTACATCAACCTTTGAAATGAATTTGGAAATACCTCCAGAAAACTAGAAGAGTCAGGTAAGATCCTGGGAAAAGACATGTGGGTTAGGTCCCACTCAAAAGATACACCATTGAACGATTACTTGAAAGGGAAATTGCACCGGTAAGAATTAAATGGCTTGAATGAGATAACAACCTCAAAAAGAGCTTGAACGAAAGTAGAGTGGAAGCACGAATCTTCGAGATATCTTCAGCACTTCGGATCAATTGAATAGCGATAAGTGGATGATTAAGAGGTGCACCGACATGAGAAGGCATTTTAAACGAGGAAAGGAATATGATCAACAATGCTTGAATTGAATCCACCGGAGAAGAAAGAGAACAAAGAGTGATGAACTAGAAGCTCCATTAGAATCTTCATGAGAACCACCAGATAAGAACATTGAAGGAAAAGAGTGGAGAGAATTCACACCCATACGGTGGATACTTGATTAAGAAATATGAGTCCTTGAAGAAAAAGGGTGGGAGGGCGGGAAAACAAAAGACAGCTTGGGATGGATGAAACGAACACCGTTGAGAAAGCTGAGATTGGATCTTGCAAATGGGAAAAATGATAGGATCAACTTGAAGAGGATCGCACCGGTTGGAAATAGAATTGAGATGACAATCTTGATAAATAAGAAGGTTTAGTATTTCACATAGGAATATGAGAACACCGCTTAGGAAAGGTATGGAATCAACACTTGACATTGAAGCAACTCGAATACCACAACTGAAAACAAAAAGAAAGGATTGGCTTGCAAAATATGCCGGAAACAAACATATGATAGATCCCATATCGTATCATGTGTCTGTTGGAAAGATATCCTACGATATACTTGAATTCCCACGTATAAACTCCCGAAACTTTCTGTTTATGCAATCAGGTGTTGGGGATACAGGGGAAGCATAATATCTCACCCAAAACTAAGAAATCCTAAATCCAGCTGTATCCATCCTTCAACACATAACCAAGAAACCTTCGGAAATCATTTACCTCAACCTTCGAAAAGCATCCGTTATACGAGTTATGGCAATACTCCCGAACTCCCGCCCCAGTACTGGGTGGCGTCGAGGTTATCTCACCAACAACTACATAAAAGAGATTTTCGATGTCGGCGAACTCAGGTATTCCAGAACTGCAACGATAAAATTGTGACGACAACACCTCGGAGCTCAACTCCCCGAGACACTACCACAACCCCTAAGTGTCAGGAGGCACCAAGAACAATGTTTCGTCACAAAACCATCGGAATGATTCCAAGATACCCGCGTGATCCTAAAAAATGTTGTGAAATTTGAGGAGAGAAGAGTCAAAACTCTACGTCAGGAGGCCTCACCAGAGCGACGAAGGGACTGAGGAGTAAAAAGAATCCTACTCTCCTATATATATAATCCTAAGACTCAAAACATTTTTTTCTAGACTCAACAACGTCAGCGATTCGATCAAGCAGAGGGCTCCTAAGTCGGGGATGGCTTTGATTACCAACCTCTAACACCCACAATGCGACTATATCTCCCATGTGTCGGGGCACGACTTAGAGGCATAACCGCATGGTAGGCATGTCGCAAGAGGGGTAATCTTTACACATCCCATGTACTGAATAAGAAAGGGATAAAGAGTTGGCTTACAATCGCCACTTCACACAATACATAAATATATCATACATCATCCAGAATACAATCAAGGTCCAACTACGGAACCAACATAAATAAAGACAACCCCAAATGCTAGATCCCCAATCGTCCTGACTGGGCTCCACTACTGATCAACTGGAAACGAAACAACACCACGAACACGATCTTCATCTGGCTCCCACTTGAGCTCGGTTGTGTCACCTGCATTGGTAGGTATCATCGGCACCTGCAACTGTTTGGAAGTATCTGTGAGCCACGAGGACTCAGCAATCTCACACCCTCGCGATCAAGACTATTTAAGCTTTAAGGGGAGTAAAAGGTAGTGAGGTGGAGTTGCAGCAAGCACTAGCATATATGGTGGCTAACTTACGCAAATAAGAGTGAGAAGAGAAGCAAAGCAACGGTCGTGAACTAGAAGTGATCAAGAAGTGATCCTGAAACTACTTATGTTCAAACATAACTCCAAAGCCGTGTTCACGTCCCGGACCCCTCCGAGAAGAGACCATCACGGCTACACACACGGTTGATCCATTTTAAATTAAGTTAAGAGTCAGGATTTCTACAACCCAATATTAACAAATTTCCATCTGCCCATAACCGCGGGCACGACTTTCGAAAGTTCAAAACCCTGCAGGGGTGTTCCAACTTAGCCCATCACAAGCTCTCACAGTCAATAAAGGATATTCCTTCTCCTAGGAAGACCCGGTCAGACTCGGAGTCCCGGTTACAAAACATTTCGACAATGGTAAAACAAGACCAACAAGACCTCCCAATGCGCCGACATCCTGATAGGAGCTGCACATATCTCGTTCTCAGGGAAACACCGGATGAACACTACGTACAGCTAAAACCAGCCCTCAAGTTTCCTCGAGGTGGCACCGCAAGTGGCTCTGGTTCAGACCAACACTTAGACAAGC
>NC_041386.1:430877669-430879246 GCF_002162155.2 Triticum dicoccoides | reverse complement strand
GGTTAAAATAAAGATGACCCTTGAGTCTGCAGAACCCAAGGGAAAACGGCTAGGTGGCAAATGGTAAAACCAAGGTTGGGCCTTGCTGGAGGAGTTTTATTCAAAGCGAACTGTCAAGGGGTTCCCATAACACCCAACCGCGTAAGGAACGCAAAATCAAGGAACATAACACCAGTATGACGGAAACTAGGGCGTCAAGAGTGGAACAAAGCACTAGGAATAAGGCCGAGCCTTCCACCCGTTACCAAGTATATAGATGCATTAAAGTAAACAATATACAATACTGATATCCCAACAAATATCCATATTCCAACATGGAACAAACTCGATCTTCACCTGCAACTAGCAATGCTATAAGAGGGGCTGAGCAAAGCGGTAACATAGCCAAACAACGGTTTGCTAGGTAAGGTGGGTTAGAGCCTTGACATGGCAATATGGGAGGCATGATATAGCAAGTGGTAGGTATCGCAACATAGCAAAAGAGCGAGCAACTAGCAAGCAAAGATAGAAGTGATTTCGAGGGCATGGTCATCTTGCCTGAGATCCCGCAAGGAAGAAGAACGAGTCCATGAAGAAGACAAACAGACGTAGTCAAACGGATCCTCACACGCGCGACGTTACCGGAAATAACAAGAATAAGCAACACCGGAAAGGAGCAAATAAAATGGTGAACAACCCTCACATAAACATGGCATGATGCACGACCAAGTATGATGCATGTCCGGTTTAAATATGCATGGCATGGCAAAGTGCAACAAACAACACTACAAATTAAGTGGAGCTCAATATGCAACGAGTTGCATATTGATGAAACACCATGTGACTTATTTAGTTCTCTCCCGTTTATGTACCCAACAAGGTTAAATGTTATTAAACATGGCAAGAGGTGAAGCATAAATAAATTATATATTTAGGCAAGTTTAAATGAGGCCGCAACGCCAAACAACAATTTCGATAAAACCCCACATGCATTTAGCAATTTAACGCAAACAACAATTTGAAACATTTTAAATGTTATTATCATGATGCGATGATATGTGCAAGTTTTATGCAACTTTATGAAAACGTTGATAAGAGCATGTTATGAAGCATTTGTCATCGTGGCGGAAACAAAAGGGGTTCGACGGCAACGATAACGGGAATGGTGCCACGGCGGTGAAACGGAAATGATGCCACAACAACATTCCGATGATCCGGTAGCTCACGGGGATACCGGTGCAGAAGGAAATGGGTGTGACGGGAGCGCGTCATGCAAGATGGTGGGGTGATCCCAGTAACCGGGTTCCCACGGGTTAGCGGCAAACGAGGAGGACCGAGCAAGTGACAACTTGAACACGATACAAACATAGGGTGCAACTCATACATCACACAACATGCATTCGTTCTGCGGGTCATCGTCTCGACGGTTATACCTTCGAAGCATGCAATCGGGATGGTTCGGGTTCATCGAGGGAAGTAGAGGAAGTAGTGGTACTATCGACCCTCGACGGTAGTTGTACACGGTTCATGGATGTTCGAGTCACCGGTAGAGATACTTGGCATAGAGTTACAAGGTCGGTCTCGCCGGTCTCGGTCTC
>NC_041386.1:430824765-430877267 GCF_002162155.2 Triticum dicoccoides | reverse complement strand
CGAATCCCGTCGTCGTGCACGTTCCAACATCAAACTTGGAGTTGCACTGACGACATTGTACCAGGCGAATCCTGGACGGTCTTGGTGGTGTAGTCGAACTTGACGAATCCGAAGGGGTACTCAACGAATCTGCATAGTTGTACACACGTTGAAGCAGTGGTACTCCGATGTCGACAATTGTTGAACTAGGGCCATCGGTAGTTTCCTGATTTGGGTCTCCGTGTGCACGTCTTGACGGGTCCGGGGGGTCTCGGGGGTGTCCATGGTCTCCATGATGGCGCCGTGGTGGTCTAGCAGCAGCAGCAACAAGGGCATCGAGGCCCATGGGCGCAGAGGAGATGGTGAGGATGTGGGTCCAGAGGCGAGCAACCATGGCGGGGGCGAGCGAGCGCCTCGTCCTCTGCTCGCACGTAGCAGAAGCGTGGTTGGAGGAGGAGGCAGCAGGGGCGCCGGGGTTGGCGCGGTCGGAGGCCAGGGCCGCGGGGCGGAGCAGCGGGCTTCGTCCTCCTTGCTCCCCTGCTCGATGTAGGAGCAGGCACCGATGAGACTTGGGGCGCTGGAGAAGGGCGCCGGCGGCGGAGAAGCTCCAGGGCGGCGGCTTGGACCAAGGCGACGGGGATAGCGCGAGACAGGGAGACGCGGGAGACGTGGCCCTCGAGCTCGAGCGGCGAGACGACGAAGGCGGCCGAGCGGGAGCCGGACGTCGCTTGGCGGCAGGGCCGGCGCTGGTCGCGGCTGCCGGAGGGAGATGGGGCGTGGGCATGGACGGAAGGAGCGGCGCTGTGGGATCGGGATCAAGAACGGGGGCTCCTGCGTGTGTGCGAGCAGAAGGTGAGGGAGAGAGCGAGGGGGATCAAGGAGATGGGGGTTCGAACGGGGCTCTCTGGTGGCGGCGCTAGGAGGAGATCAAGGTGCGGGCTAGGGTTTAGGTTTAGATGGGCTAGGGGAATGGATGGGCCGGCCTGGGCTGCAGGAGGCCGGCTGGGCTGTCTCTCTCCTCTCTCTCTCTCATACTTTCTTTAACAGAAAAGAATTAGAGAGAAGAAAAGAAAGAGAGGGTTAGGGAAAGAAGTTGGACATGGGGATTATTTTCCCGGATTCACAACAATGCGAGGAATTTGAAAAAAATAGACTAAGGATTTTAGAGGAAGTAAAATCCACACCTGTTGGATTTAACTCAGACAAGTTTGAATTTCGAAACCCATTTGAATGGACTCCATATGGGTTGACATTATAGGGGGTGACCCTACACGCCAAATGTGATTTATGGGAAGATTTGGAACATTTATGGAGAAGTAAAAATTGCAACTCAAATTTACTAAAAGGTCGAAAAGGAAGGATACAAAATCGAGTCAGATAAAAGAAGAGTTGAAGAATAAAGCAAATGTGTTATGGGTGATCTCTAGTTAATGGAATATTTATTATAGCTCCCTAATAATATTGGGAGTGTAGGTTCTAAAGAGAAATCACCATTGTGAATATCCCTCAATTTAAATGGACCGAAAATCCATACGGTTTATTTAGTAGAGTTTTACAAAATTAAATGGCATGACGACATGATGCAATGCAAAATATGCAAAGAGGAATGCAACAAGCAAAACAAAACACACGACGAAACCCGGAAAACATGAAAGGCATCTGAAACTCCGGTCTTGGGGCGTCACATTGAGCCTCAGGAGGCTCGGGGGTTCGGGTGGTTCCTTGAGGACCGTCGCCATCTTCGCTAGGATAGGATGATGCCTGGCCTCCTGAGCTACCAGGATGCTTCGCAGATGGCGCTGGAAGGTGACAGCCACGCTCGGCAAGCCGAATGGCATCCGAACGTAGCTGTGAGGTGGACCGTCGCACCGACCAACGCGCGAAGGCCATCGGCGCTCCTGAGATGCAGCCCTGTTGAGCCCTGGAATGTCGACGCAGACGCGGAGCCCGCCATCCTCGCCAGGATGGGGAGCTACGCCAGGTGGTGGGCGGTGGTCGCCACGTATGGCCCTTGCCTCTTGAAACTCTTGGGTCGCCTTGATGATGAACTCCTGAGCACAGGGCGCTCCTCGCCCAACGCCCTCCTAAGCGAAATGTGCGGCGAAGCACGCCTCCACGTGGTGCCCGAGCGCCTCCCTCGTGATGTTGGCTAGGTCTGAGGCCCTCTAGAAGAGAGCCCCCGAGCCTTGACCGAGGAGGTCCTGAGGTTGTGCCGCTGGAGACACTGCTCTCCTTAGGCACTGGGTGGAGTAGCTTCTTCTTCTTCTTAGGGATGGCCTCAAGAGGGTATAGGGTGCCTTCGTTGTCGGGGTCTTCGATCGCAGCGACTTGGAAGGCACGCTCAAGGGAGCACACCGCATCTCTTTCTTCGGAGGGGACCGTGATCACTCCGCCACTCCCTGGCATCTTGAGGACATTCTAACTGTGGTGGGTCGCTGCCATAAACTTGGCCAATGCTGGATACCAAAGGATGGCGTTGTACGGCAGACGGATGTGGGCGACATTGAAGTTGATGAGCTCGGTGCGGTAGTTGTAACGTTGGCCGATGGTGACTGGGAGGCGGACCTGCCCTATCGGGGTGGTGGAGCCGTCGGTCACTCCTGAGAAAGTCTTGGTACGCTGTAGCTGATCGTATGGCACTTGGAGGCTATCGAACATCTCGATGAACAGGACATTGAGCCATGCGCCGCCGTTGATGATTGTCTTGGTGACTTGGATGTTGCTGATGACGGGTGAACAGAGCATCAGAAGTACGCCGGTGGTGGCCGCACACTTGAGCTGGCCCGCCAAGCTGAAGGTGATGGCGCACTTGGACCACCTGAGCGGGCGCATGGCCTCAGGCCTGGGAAGGGCCGCATTCACCTCATGAGCAAACTACTTGAAGATGCGCTGGGAAGCTGGGACCTGAGTGTTACGCCCCCGATTCAATCGTACACTAATCATACACGCAAACGTGTACGATCAAGATCAGGGACTCATGGGAAGATATCAAAACATAACTCTAAAAATAAAATAAGTCATACAAGCATCATATTAAAAGCTAGGGGCCTCGAGGGCTCAAATACAAGAGCTCGATCATAGACGAGTCAGCGGAAGCAACAATATCTGAGTACAGACTTAAGTTAAACATGTTTGCCTTAAGAAGGCTAGCACAAACTGGGATACAGATCGAAAGAGGCGCAGGCCTCCTGCCTGGGATCCTCCTAAACTACTCCTGGTCATCGTCAGCGACCTGCACGTAGTACTAGGCACCTCACGAGTACTAGCAGTCATCATCGACAGTGGCATCTAGCTCCTGGACTCCAACTTCTGATCGCAAAAATCGGATATAGAAAGGGAGAAAAAGGGGAGAAAAGCAACCGTGAGTACTCAACCAAAGTACTCGCAAGCAAGGAACTACACTACATATGCATTGGTATCAATGAAAGCGGGTAGTATATGTGGAATGAACTGCAGAATGCCGGAATAAGAGGGGGATAGCTAGTCCTATCAAAGACTATGCTTCTGGCCGCCTACATCTTGCACCATGTAGAAGAGAGTAGATGGTAAGTTCACCAAGTAACATCGCATAGCATAACCCTACCCGGTGATCCTCCCCTCTTCGCCCTATGAGAGAGCGATCACCGGTTGTATCTGGCACTTGGAAGGGTGTGTTTTATTAAGTATCCGGTTCTAGTTGTCATAAGGTCAAGGTACAACTCCCGGTCCTCCTTTTACCGAGGGACACGACTACTCGAATAGATCAACTTCCCTGGAGGGGTGCACCACATTTCCCAACACGCTCGATCCCCTTTGGCCGGATACACTTTCCTAGGTCATGCTCGGCCTCGGAAGATCAACACGTCGCAGCCCCACCTAGGCACAATAGAGAGGTCAGCACGCCGGTCTAAATCCTATGGCACAGGGGTCTGGGCCCATCGCTCATTGCACACCTACACGTTGCGTACACGACTAGTGAGCAGACCTAGCAACCTCCATTACAAAGGAAGTTGCATTACGCGGTCCAACCCGGCAAGCGCCGCTCAGTCACTAACGTCACGAAGGCTTCGACTGATACCACAACGTCGAGTGTCCATAACTGTTTCCGCGTAGTTGGTTAGTGCGTATAGGCCAGTGGCCAGACTCAGATCAAATACCAAGATCTCGTTAAGCGTGTTATCTTGAAGTAACCGCAAATGTCGACCAGGGCCAGGCCCACCTCTCACCTGGGAGGTCTTGTTGGGGAACGTAGTAATTTCAAAAAAATTCCTACGCACACGCAAGATCATGGTGATGCATAGCAACGAGAGGGGAGAGTGTTGTCTATGTACCCTCGTAGACCAGCAATGGAAGCGTTGACACAATGTAGAGGAAGTAGTCATACGTCTTCCCGATCCGACCGATCCAAGTACAGAACGTACGGCACCTCCGAGTTCTGCACACGTTCAACTCGGTGACGTCCCTCGAGCTCCGATCCAGCAAAACGTTGAGGGAGAGTTTCGTCAGCACAATGTCGTGATGATGGTGATGATGTTCTACCGACGCAGGGCTTCGCCTAAGCATCGCTACGATATGACCGATGTGGAATATGGTGGAAGGGGGCACCGCACACGGCTAAGGAACGATCACGAGGATCAACTTGTGTGTCATGGGGTGCCCCCTTGACTCAGTATATAAAGGAGGGAGAGGGGGAGGTGCGTCCGGCCCTGTGGGTGCGCCTGGAGGAGTCCTACTCCAACCGGGAGTAGGACTCCCCCCTCTTGCCTTGTTGGAAAAGGAAGGAGGAAGGGAGAAAGAGGAAAGGGGGGCGCCCCCCCCCCTTCCTTGTCCTATTCGGACTAGGGGGGAGGGGGCGCGAGGCCTTCCCTAGCCGGCCCTCCTCTTCTCCCTTATGGCCCATGTAGGCCCAATAACTCCCGGGGGGGTTCCGGTAACCCCCCGGAACTCCGGTAAAATCCCGATTTCACCCGGTACGTTTTCGATATCCAAATATAGGCTTCCAATATATCAATCTTTATGTCTCGACCATTTCGAGACTCCTCGTCATGTCCGTGATCACATCCGGGACTCCGAACAACCTTCGGTACATCAAAATACAAAAACCATAATTACGATCGTCACCGAACTTTAAGCATGCGGACCCTACGGGTTCGAGAACTATGTAGACATGACCAAGACATGTCTTCGGTCAATAACCAGTATCGGAACCTGGATGCTCATATTGGCTCCTACATATTCTACGAAGATCTTTATCGGTCAGACCGCATAACAACATACTTTGTTCCCTTTGTCATCGGTATGTTACTTGCCCGAGATTCGATCGTCGGTATCTCAATACCTAGTTCAATCTCATTACCGGCAAGTCTCTTTACTCATTCCGTAATACATCATCCCGCAACTAACTTATTAGTTGCAATGCTTGCAAGGCTTGAGTGATGTGCATTACCGAGAGGGCCCAGAGATACCTCTCCGACAATCGGAGTGACAAATCCTAATCTCAAAATACACCAACCCAACAAGTACCTTCGTAGACACCTGTAGAGCACCTTTATAATCACCCAGTTATGTTGTGACGTTTGGTAGCACACAAAGTGTTCCTCTGGTAAACGGGAGTTGCATAGTCTCATAGTCATAGGAACATGTATAAGTTATGAAGAAAGCAATAGCAACAAACTAAACGATCAAGTGCTAAGCTAACGGAATGGGTCAAGTCAATCACATCATTCTCCTAATGATGTGATCCCGTTAATCAAATGACAACTCATGTCTATGGTTAGGAAACATAACCATCTTTGATCAACGAGCTAGTCAAGTAGACGCATACTAGTGACACTATGTTTTGTCTATGTATTCACACATGTATTATGTTTCCGGTTAATACAATTCTAGCATGAATAATAAACATTTATCATGATATAAGGAAATAAATAATAATTTTATTATTGCCTCTATGTCATATTTCCTTCAGTCTCAAACTTGCACTAGAGTCAATAATCTAGATTACACAGTAATGATTCTAACACCCATGGAGCCTTGGTGCTGATCATGTTTTGCTCGTGGAAGAGGCTTAGTCAGTGGGTCTGCAACATTCAGATCCGTATGTATCTTGCAAATTTCTATGTCTCCCACTTGGACTAAATCCCGAATGGAATTGAAGCGTCTCTTGATGTGCTTTGTTCTCTTGTGAAATCTGGATTCCTTCGCCAAGGCAATTGCACCAGTATTGTCACAAAAGATTTTTATCGGACCCGATGCACTAGGTATGACACTTAGATCGGATATGAACTCCTTCATCTAGACTCCTTCATTTGCTGCTTCCGAAGCAGCTATGTACTCGGCTTCACATGTAGATCCCGCCACAACGCTTTGTTTAGAATTGTACCAGCTGACAGCTCCACCGTTCAGTAAAAACACGTATCCAGTTTGCGATTTAGAATCATCCGGATCAGTGTCAAAGCTTGCATCAATGTAACCATTTACGATGAGCTCTTTGTCACCTCCATATACAAGAAACATATCCTTAGTCCTTTTCAGGTATTTCAGGATGTTCTTGACCGCTGTCCAGTGATCCACTCCTGGATTACTTTGGTACCTCCCTGCTAGACTTATAGCAAGGCACACATCAGGTCTGGTACACACCATTGCATACATCATAGAGCCTATGGCTAAAGCATAGGGAACATCTTTCATTTTCTCTCTATCTTCTGCGGTGGTCGGACATTGAGTCTTACTCAACTTCACACCTTGTAACACAGGCAAGAACCCTTTCTTTGCTTGATCCATTTTGAACTTCTTCAAAACCTTATCAAGGTATGTGCTTTGTGAAAGTCCAATTAAGCATCTTGATCTATCTCTATAGATCTTAATGCCCAATATGTAAGCAGCTTCACTGAGGTATTTCATTGAAAAACTCTTATTCAAGTATCCCTTTATGCTATCCAGAAATTCTATATCATTTCCAATCAATAATATGTCATCCACATATAATATTAGAAATGCTACAGAGCTCCCACTCACTTTCTTGTAAATATAGGCTTCTCCAAAAGTCTGTACAAAACCAAATGCTTTGATCACACTATCAAAGCGTTTATTCCAACTCCGAGAGGCTTGCACCAGTCCATAAATGGATCGCTGGAGCTTGCACACTTTGTTAGCTCCCTTTGGATCGACAAAACCTTTTGGTTGCATCATATACAACTCTTCTTCCAGAAATCCATTCAGGAATGCAGTTTTGACATCCATTTGCCAAATTTCATAATCATAAAATGCGGCAATTGCTAACATGATTCGGACAGACTTAAGCATCGCTACGGGTGAGAAGGTCTCATCGTAGTCAATCCCTTGAACTTGTCGAAAACCTTTTGCAACAAGTCGAGCTTTGTAGACAGTAACATTACCGCCAGCGTCAGTCTTCTTCTTGAAGATCCATTTATTCTCAATTGCTTGCCGATCAACGGGCAAGTCAACCAAAGTCCACACTTTGTTCTCATACATGGATCCCATCTCAGATTTCATGGCTTCTAGCCATTTTGCGGAATCTGGGCTCACCATCGCTTCTTCATAGTTCGTAGGTTCATCATGATCTAGTAGCATGACTTCCAGAACAGGATTACCGTACCACTCTGGTGCGGATCTTACTCTGGTTGATCTACGAAGTTCGGTAGTAACTTGATCTGAAGTTTCATGATCATTATCATTAGCTTCCTCACTAATTGGTGTAGGTGTCACAGAAACCGGTTTCTGTGATGTACTACTATCCAATAAGGGAGCAGGTATAGTTACCTCATCAAGTTCTACTTTTCTCCCGCTCACTTCTTTCGAGAGAAACTCCTTCTCTAGAAAAACTCTGAATCTAGCAACAAAAGTCTTGCCTTCGGATCTGTGGTAGAAGGTGTACCCAATAGTCTCCTTTGGGTATCCTATGAAGACACATTTCTCCGATTTGGGTTCGAGCTTATCAGGTTGAAGCGTTTTCACATAAGCCTCGCAGCCCCAAACTTTTAGAAACGACAACTTTGGTTTCTTGCCAAACCACAGTTCATAAGGCGTCGTCTCAACGGATTTCGATGGTGTCCTATTTAACGTGAATGCAACCGTCTCTAAAGCATAACCCCAAAACAATAACAGTAAATCAGTAAGAGACATCATAGATCGCACCATATCTAATAAAGTACAATTACGACGTTCGGACACACCATTACGATGTGGTGTTCCGGGTGGCGTGAGTTGCGAAACTATTCCGCATTGTTTCAAATGTAGACCAAACTCGTAACTCAAATATTCTCCTCTACTATCAGATCGTAGAAACTTTATTTTCTTGTTACGATGATTTTCAACTTCACTCTGAAATTCTTTGAACTTTTCAAATGTTTCATACTTATGTTTCATTAAGTAGATATACCCATATATTCTTAAATCATCCCGTGAAGGTGAGAAAATAACGATATCCGCCACGAGCCTCAACATTCATTGGACCACATACATCTGTATGTATGATTTCCAACAAATCCGTTTCTCTCTCCATAGTACTGGAGAACGGCGTTTTAGTCATCTTACCCATGAGGCACGGTTCGCAAGTACCAAGTGATTCATAATCAAGTGGTTCCAAAACTCCATCAGTATGGAGTTTCTTCATGCGCTTTACACCAATATGACCTAAACGGTAGTGCCACAAATAAGTTGCACTATCATTATCAACTCTGCATCTTTTGATTTCAGCATTATGAATATGTTATCACTATTATCGAGATTCATCAAAAATAGACCACTCTTCAAAGGTGCATGACCATAAAAGATATTACTCATATAAATAGAACAACCATTATTCTTTGACTTAAATGAATAACCGTCTCGCATCAAACAAGATCCAGATATAATGTTCATGCTCAACGCTGGCACCAAATAACAATTATTTAGGTCTAATACTAATCCGGAAGGTAGATGTAGAGGTAGCGTGCCGACCGTGATCACATCGACTTTGGAACCATTTCCCACGCGCATCATCACCTCGTCCTTAGCCAATCTTCGCTTAATCCGTAGCCCCTGTTTCAAGTTGCAAATGTTAGCAACAGAACCAGTATCAAATACCCTGGTGCTATTGCGAGCATTAGTAAGGTACACATCAATAACATGTATATCACATATACCTTTGTTCACTTTGCCATCCTTCTTATCCGCCAAATACTTGGGGCAGTTCCGCTTCCAGTGACCAGTCTGCTTGCAGTAGAAGCACTCAGTCTCAGGCTTAGGTCCAGACTTGGGTTTCTTCTCCTGAGCAGCAACTTATTTGCTGTTCTTCTTGAAGTTCCCTTTCTTCTTCCCTTTGCCCTTTTTCTTGAAACTGGTGGTCTTATTGACCATCAACACTTGATGCTCCTTCTTGATTTCTACCTCTGCGGCTTTTAGCATTGCGAAGAGCTCAAGAATAGTTTTATTCATCCCTTGCATATTATAGTTCATCACGAAGCTTTTGTAGCTTGGTGGCAGTGATTGACGAACTCTGTCAATGACACTACAACAGGAAGATTAACCCCCAGTTGAGTCAAGTGATTATGATACCCAGACATTTTGAGTATATGTTCACTGACAGAACTATTCTCCTCCATCTTGCAGCTATAGAACTTATTGGAGACTTCATATCTCTCAATACGGGCATTTGCTTGAAACGTTAACTTCAACTCCTAGAACATCTCATATGCTCCATGACGTTCAAAACGTCGTTGAAGACCCGATTCTAAACTGTAAAGCATGGCACACTAAACTATCGAGTAGTCATCAGCTTTGCTCTGCCAGACATTCATAACATCTAGTGTTGCTCCTGCAACAGGCTTGGCACTTAGCGGTGCTTCCAGGACGTAATTCTTCTGTGCAGCAATGAGGATAATCCTCAAGTTACGGACCCAGTCCGTGTAATTGCTACCATCATCTTTCAACTTTGCTTTCTCAAGGAACACATTAAAATTCAACGGAACAACAGCACAAGCCATCTATCTACAATCAAACATAGACAAGCAATATACTATCAGGTACTAAGTTCATGATAAATTTAAGTTCAATTAATCATATTACTTAAGAACTCCCACTTAGAAAGATATCCCTCTAATCCTCTAAGTGATCACGTGATCCAAATCAACTAAACCATGTCCGATCATCACGTGAGATGGAGTAGTATCAATGGTGAACATCAATATGTTGATCATATCTACTATATGATTCACGCTCGATCTTTCGGTCTCCCTGTTCCGAGGCCATATATGTTATATGCTAGGCTCGTCAAGTTAAACCTGAGTATTCCGCGTGTGCAACTGTTTTGCACCCGTTGTATTTGAACGTAGAGCCTATCACACCCGATCATCACGTGGTATCTCAGCACGAAGAACTTTCACAACGGTGAATACTCAGGGAGAACACTTATACTTTGATAATTTAGTGAGGGATCATCTTATAATGCTACCATCAATCAAAGCAAGATAAGATGCATGAAAGATAAACATCACATGCAATCAATATAAGTGATATGATATGGCCATCATCATCTTGTGCTTGTGATCTCCATCTCCGAAGCATCGTCATGATCACCATCGTCACCGGCGCGGCACCTTGATCACCATCGTAGCATCGTTGTCGTCTCGCCAATCTTATGCTTCCACGACTATTGCTACCGCTTAGTGATAAAGTAAAGTATTATAGCGCAATTGCATTGCATACAATAAAGCGACAACCATATGGCTCCTGCCAGTTGCCGATAAATCGGTTACAAAACACGATCATCTCATACAATAAAATTTAGCATCATGTCTTGACCATATCACATCACAACATGCCCTGCAAAAACAAGTTAGACGTCCTCTACTTTGTTGTTGCAAGTTTTACGTGGCTGCTACGGGCTTAGCAAGAATCGTTCTTACCTACACATCAAAACCACAACGATAGTTTGTCAAGTTGGTTCTATTTTCACCTTCGCAAGGACCGGGCGTAGCCACACTTGGTTCAACTAAAGTTGGAGAAACTGACACCCGCCAGCCACCTGTGTGCAAAGCACGTCAGTAGAACCAGTCTCGCGTAAGCGTACGCGTAATGTCGGTCCGGGCCGCTTCATCCAACAATACCGCCGAACCAAAGTATGACATGCTGGTAAGCAGTATGACTTATATCGCCCACAACTCACTTGTGTTCTACTTGTGCACAACATCAACGCATAAAACCTAGGCTCGGATGCCACTGTTGGGGAACGTAGTAATTTCAAAAAAATTCCTACGCACACGCAAGATCATGGTGATGCATAGCAACGAGAGGGGAGAGTGTTGTCTACGTACCCTCGTAGACCGGCAACGGAAGAGTTGACACAACATAGAGGAAGTAGTCGTACGTCTTCCCGACCCGACCGATCCAAGTACCGAATGTACGGCACCTCCGAGTTCTGCACACCTTCAACTCGGTGACGTCCCTCGAGCTGCGATCCAGCAAAATGTTGAGGGAGATTTCAGTCAGCACGACGGCGTGATGACGGTGATGATGTTCTACCGATGCAAGGCTTCGCCTAAGCACCGCTATGATATGACCAAGGTGGAATATGGTGGAAGGGGGCACCGCACACGGCTAAGGAACGATCACGAGGATCAACTTGTGTGTCATGGGGTGCCCCCTTGCCTCAATATATAAAGGAGGGAGAGGGGGAGGTGCGGCCGGCCCTATGGGTGCGCCTGGAGGAGTCCTACTCCAACCGAGAGTAGGACTCCCCCCTCTTGCCTTGTTGGAAAAGGAAGGAGGAAGGGAGAAAGAGGAAAGGGGGGCGTCGCCCCCCCCCTTCCTTGTCCTATTCGGACTAGGGGGGGAGGGGGCGCGCGGCCTGCCCTGGCCGGCCCCCTCTTCTCCCTTATGGCCCATGTAGGCCAAATAACCCCTGGGAGGGTTCCGGTAACCCCCCGATACTCCGGTAAAATCCCGATTTCACCCAGAACGTTTCCGATATCCAAATATAGGCTTCCAATATATCAATCTTTATCTCTCAACCATTTCGAGACTCCTCGTCATGTCCATGATCACATCCGGGACTCCGAACAGCCTTCGGTACATCAAAACACAAAAACCCTAATTACGATCGTCACCGAACTTTAAGCGTGTGGACCCTATGGGTTCGAGAACTATGTAGACATGACCGAGACATGTCTCCGGTCAATAACCAATAGCGGAACCTGGATGCTCATATTGGCTCCTACATATTCTACGAAGATCTTTATCGGTCAGACCGCACAACAACATACGTTGTTCCCTTTGTCATCGGTATGTTACTTGCCCGAGATTCGATCGTCGGTATCTCAATACCTAGTTCAATCTCGTTACCGGCAAGTCTCTTTACTCGTTCCGTAATATATCATCCCGCAACTAACTTATTAGTTGCAATGCTTGCAAGGCTTGGGTGATGTGCATTACCGAGAGGGCCCAGAGATACCTCTCCGACAATCAGAGTGACAAATCCTAATCTCGAAATACGCCAACCCAACAAGTACCTTTGGAGACACCTGTAGAGCACCTTTATAATCACCCAGTTATGTTGTGATGTTTGGTAGCACACAAAGTGTTCCTCCGGTAAATGGGAGTTGCATAATCTCATAGTCATAGGAACATGTATAAGTTATGAAGAAAGCAATAGCAACAAACCAAACGATCAAGTGCTAAGCTAACGGAATGGGTCAAGTCAATCACATCATTCTCCTAATGATGTGATCCCATTAATCAAATGACAAATCATGTCTATGCTTAGGAAACATAACCATCTTTGATCAACGAGCTAGTCAAGTAGAGGCATACTAGTGACACTCTATTTTGTCTATGTATTCACACATGTATTATGTTTCCGGTTAATACAATTCTAGCATGAATAATAAAGATTTATCATGATATAGGGAAATAAATAATAACTTTAGTATTGCCTCTAGGGCATATTTCCTTCAGGTCTAAACCTGCCCTGTCGCTCCGCCGCAAAGATCCACACAGAGGGCCGTTGGGAAAGTATGTCCTTTCAGCCCCCAATTCGTGAATCAACCGCGGGTACTCAATGAGCCGGCCCGAATTTAGTCACAACATGTATCATGTGTAATATGTATAGTATATACCCGTGATCAACACCCGATGTGATCACGGTCCGATAGTATAGCATGGCAGACTGACAAGAATGTAGGGCCATTGATGATAAACTAGCATCCTATACTAAGCATTTAGGATTGCAGGTAAGGTATCAACAGATGTAGCAACAATGATAGGCTATACATCAGAATAGGACACTACTCTAATGCAAGCAGTAGAGAGAGAATAGGCGATATCTGGTGATCAAGGGGGGGGGGTTGCCTGGTTGCTCTGGAAAGAAAGAGGGGTCGTCAACACCGTAGTCGATCGGGGCAGCAGCAGCGACGTCAGTCTCCTAGTCTATCGGAGAGAAGAGGGGGAAAACAATGAATATAATGCAAACAGATGCATAGTGAGGCATGACATGGCAAGTAGCGGTGCTAGGGGTCCCCTAACGCAGTATGAGGTGATACCGGTGAAGGGGGGAAACATCCGCGAAAATATCCCCGGTGTTTCGTGTTTTTGTACAGATGAATAGGAGGGGGAAAGTTGCGTGTTTGCTATGCTAGTGATGTGTGGGGGACGAACGGGCTGCGTATCCGGATTCGTCTCGTCGTTCTGAGTAACTTTCATGTACAAAGTTTTTCCATCCGGGCTACGATTTATTTTACATTGATTTTGAAAGATTTAAATCATTTTTAGCATTTATCTACTTATTTTAATACAACATTATCGCTTGCTGACACCAGCATGACGTCAGCAGTCAACAGGGGTGTTGACTGGTCAAATTGACATGTGGGTCTCATTATCATACTCTGTTTTAATTAACTAACAGTTAGTTAGGTTAATTAGTGATTAGATTAATCTAATTATGATTAATTAATTAATTAATTTAATATTTATTGTTTTTTTATATTTATTTTTTTAATTAATTTTAATTTAATTAATTACATATATATATATATATATATATATATATATATATATATTCGTTCTGGGCCATGGGATCCGTTTGGCAGTGGCCCAAAGGGGCTGGCGGATCGGGCGCGGGCGCTGCCCGAACAGGCGTGGGCGCCGGGCACTACGGGTGCAGCCCAACACAGCGTGGCGGGGCACCGGTGGAGCACGCGCGGGACAACTGCGGGTCGAGGGCGGCGACTGCGGGGCCGGCGGCGAGCGGACGTGGTGCAGTGATGACCCACAAGTATAGAGGATCTATCGTAGTCCTTTCGATAAGTAAGAGTGTCGAACCCAACGAGGAGCAGAAGGAAATGATAAGCGGTTTTCAGCAAGGTATTCTCTGCAAGTACTGAAATAAGTGGTAACAGATAGTTTTGTGATAAGGTAAATTGTAACGAGCAACAAGTAACAAAAGTAAATAAAGTGTAGCAAGGTGGCCCAATCCTTTTTGTAGCAAAGGACAAGCTGGAACAAACTCTTATATAAGGAAAAGCGCTCCCGAGGACACATGGGAATATTGTCATCACGTTCATATGATTCGCGTTCGATACTTTGATAATTTGATATGTGGGTGGACCGGTGCTTGGGTGCTGTTCTTACTTGAACAAGCATCCCACTTATGATTAACCTCTATTGCAAGCATCCGCAACTACAACAAAAGTATTAAGGTGAACCTAACCATAGCATGAAACATATGGATCCAAATCAGCCCCTTACGAAGCAACGCATAAACTAGGGTTTAAGCTTCTGTCACTCTAGCAACCCATCATCTACTTATTACTTCCCAATGCCTTCCTCTAGGCCCAAATAATGGTGAAGTGTTATGTAGTCGACATTCACATAACACCACTAGAGGCTATACAACATACATCTTATCAAAATATCAAACGAATACCAAATTCACATGACTACTAATAGCAAGACTTCTCCCTTATCCTCAGGAATCAATGTAATTACTCACAAAGCATATTCATGTTCATAATCAGAGGGGTAATAATATGCATATAGGATCTGAACATATGATCTTCCACCAAATAAACCAACTAGCATCAGCTACAAGGATTAATCAACACTACTAGCAACCTACTAGCACCAATCCCGGATTTTGAGACAAGAATTGGATACAAGAGATGAACTAGGGTTTGGAGATGAGATGGTGCTGGTGAAGATGTTGATGGAGATTATCCTCTCCCGATGAGAGGAGCGTTGGTGATGATGATGGTGTTGATTTCCCGCTCCTGGAGGGAAGTATCCCCGGCAGAACAGCTCTGCCGGAGCTCTAGATTGGTTCCGCCAAGGTTCCGCCTCGTGGCAGCGGAGTCTCATCCCAAAAAGTTCCTTCTTATTTTTTTCTCATCGAAAGACTTTATATAGCAGAAGATGGACGTCGGAGAGCCACCAGGGGGCCCACGAGGTAGGGGTGCGCGCCCTAGGGGGGCGCCCCCCACCCTCGTGAGTAGGGTGTGGGCCCCCTGGCCTTCATCTTTGGCGAGGATTTTTCTTTATTTATTTTAAGATGTTCCGTGGAGTTTTAGGACTTTTGGAGTTGCGCAGAATAGGTCTCTAATATTTGCTCCTTTTCCAGCCCAGGATTCCAGTTGCCTGCATTCTCCCTCCTTATGTAAACCTTGTAAAATAAGAGAGAATAGCCATAAGTATTGTTACATAAAGTGAAATAACAGCCCATAATGCAATAAATATCGATATAAAAGCTTGATGCAAAATGGACATATCAACTCCCCCAAGCTTAGACCTCGCTTGTCCTCAAGTGAAAAGCCGATAACAATAAATATGTCCTCATGTTTAGAGGTAGAGGCGTCGATAAAAATAAAATACGGACATGAAGGCATCATGATTATTCTCATAACAGCAACATATATAGATTTTGTCATATGATTACTTATGTTCAAGTGATGATCTATTCACAATGCAAAAGTATAAATCATAAACCTTATTGGGCTCCGACAAACTATAATCTCAGTCATTGAAGCAATTGCAATTTATCATAACATCGGAAAGAGTCTATGTCAGAGCTAAAAAGCAAGTCCACATACTCAACTATCATTTAGTCCTCCATAATTGCTAACACTCACGCAATACTTATGGTTATAGAGTTTTAATCGGACACAAAGAAAGATAGGGGCTTATAGTTTTGCCCCACAACCTTTTCCCTCAAGGGTAATGTCAACAATAATGGTTCATGCTCCCCTACATCCAATTAGATATATATATCATGTTCTTTCCAACATGCTGAGCTTGCCAAAGGATAAAATGAAAAAGAAAAGGTGAAGATCACCATGACTCTTGCATAAGGTAGAAGATAATAATAAAGGATAGGCCCTTCGTAGAGGGAAGCAGAGGTTGCCATGCGCTTTTATGGTTGGATGCATAAAATCTCAATGTGAAAGAACGTCACTTTATATTGCCCCTTGTGATATGAACCTTTATTATGCAGTCCGTCGCTTTTATTACTTCCACATCACAAGATCATATAAAGCTTATTTCTCCCACACCAATCAATCATACATATTTAGAGCAATTTTTATTGCTTTGCACCGATGACAACTTACTTGAAGGATCTTACTCAATCCATAGGTAGATATGGTGGACTCTCATGGCAAAACTGGTTTAAGGGTATTTGGAAGCACAAGTAGTATTTCTACTTGGTGCTGAGAATTTGGCTAGCATGAGGGGGAAAGGCAAGCTCAACAAGTTAGAGGATCCATGACAACATACTTTATCTCAGATATAAGAAAGACATAACTCATTACGTTGTCTTCCTTGTCCAACACCAACTCTTTAGCATGTCATATTTTAATGAGTGCTCCCAATCATAAAAGATGTCAATGACAATATATCTATATGTGAAAACCTCTCTTTCCTTATTACTTCCTATTAATTACAACAATGACCAAAGCTATGTCTGCCAACTCCCAACAACTTTTAATCATCATACCCTTTCTATGTGAAGTCATTACTCTCAATAAGATCAATATGAACTCTTTGTTTCTTTTTAATCTTTTTCTCTTTTCTTTTATTCACCCAAGATCATGGCAAAATAATCAAGCCCTTGACTCAACACTAATCTTTATTATATATAACTCATGGACTCGATTACAAAGAGAGATCATAAAGCAAACTCAAAACTATATCATGCCATAAACTTTATTATACTAGATCAAGATACTACTAATAGGATCGAACTAAGAAAAACGATAAAGATAGGAGTTGTGATTGTGACACGATAACGGGGCACCTCCCCCAAGCTTGGCAGTTGCCAAGGGGAGTGCCCATACCCATGTGATTATATCTCCTTTGTCGGTGAAGAAGGTGGAGGTGACGGATAATCGCACATCGAGCGTAAGAGGTCCTCCAGCTTGCGAATAATGCCCTTGAGTGCGACAATATGCTCCTTCAACAAAATATTTTCTTATGTGAGATACTTGTATTGTATACGAGCTAACTCAATCATCTTGAAAGCTTCGATCTCAGTTGGGGTAAGAAGGTTATGATCAAGTTGAAGGATGTCTTTTGCTGCCGGAGCTTGATTCTCCGTGGCCTTCTTGATCCTTTCATCCTTGTTGACCCTCGTGGGTTCTTCCCTCTTCAGATCTATCTTCATTAGCCAAGCATCATTGTCACCATTGTTGGAGGAGGGAGACGACATGATGCCTAGCCTGGAAAACCCTGACAGAAAATAGCTCGAAACAAGAACAGAGGAGATTTGCATGATACGGGAGTCAAAACCTTCGGGAGAATATATAATGAATTTTTGCCGACCAATATACATATCGTGCAAGAAAACAGAGTTCGGAAGGCACGCGAGGTGCTCACGAGGTAGGGGGCGTCCCCAAAGGGGTAGGGCACGCCCACCACCCTCGTGGGGCCCTCGTGTCCTTCCCGGACTTCTACTTATTTTTCTATTTTTCTAAATATTCCAAAATGGAGAAATATTGCCTTAAAAATTGTTTTGGAGTCAGTTTACTTACAGTACCACATACCTATTCCTTTTTGGACTCTGAAACGGTCTGGAAGGTGTCCCTTATGTATTCCTCCGAGGTTATGGTTTCAATAATATTGGTTTCAACATTTATGGGATTACCTGAGATATAATCTTTGATTCTTTGACCGTTTACCACCTTCGGATTTGTGCCCTCGAAGTTGTTGATCTTTATGGCACCGGAACGATAGACCTCTTCGATAACATAGGGGCCTTCCCATTTAGAGAGAAGTTTTCCTGCAAAAAATCTTAAACGAGAGTTGTATAGCAATACATAATCACCTACATTAAACTCACGCTTTTGTATCCTTTTGTCATGCCATCTTTTAACTTTTTCTTTAAACAACTTGGCATTTTCATAAGCTTGGGTTCTCCATTCATCAAGTGAGCTAATATCAAATAACCTCTTCTCACCGGCAAGTTTAAAATCATAATTGAGCTCTTTAATAGCCCAATACGCCTTATGTTCTAGTTCGAGAGGTAAGTGACACGCTTTTCCATAAACCATTTTATACGGAGACATACCCATAAGATTTTTGTATGCAGTTCTATAAGCCCATAATGCATCATCAAGTTTCTTGGACCAATTCTTCCTAGACCTATTAACAGTCTTTTGTAAAATTAATTTGAGCTCTCTATTGCTCAACTCTACTTGACCACTAGACTAAGGGTGATAAGGAGATGCAATTCTATGGTTAACATCATATTTAGCAAGCATTTTACGGAAGGCACCATGAATAAAGTGTGAACCACCATCATTCATTAAATATCTAGGGACTCCAAACCTCGGAAAAATAACTTCTTTAAGCATTTTAATAGAAGTGTTATGATCAGCACTACTAGTTGGAATAGCTTCTACCCACTTAGTAACGTAATCAACAGCAACTAAAATATGAGTATATCCATTAGAGGCAGGAAAAGGTCCCATATAATCAAAGCCCCAAACATCAAACGGTTCAATAACAAGAGAATAATTCATAGGCATTTCTTGACGTCTACTAATATTACCAATTCTTTGACATTCATCACAAGACAAGACAAACTTACGGGCATCCTTGAAGAGAGTAGGCCAATAAAAACCAGATTGCAATACCTTATGTCCAGTTCTATCTCCAGCGTGGTGTCCTCCATAAGCCTCGGAATGACACTTGCGTAGGATCTGTTCCTGTTCATGCTCAGGTACACAACGTCTAATAACACCATCTAGTCCTTCTTTATAAAGATGTGGATCATCCCAAAAGTAATGTCTCAAGTCATAGAAAAACTTTTTCTTTTGCTGGTATGTGAAGCTAGGTGGTATAAACTTAGCAACAATATAATTAGCATAATCAGCATACCATGGAGTACTACAAGAAGTACTTATAACATTTAATTGTTCATCAGGAAAGCTATCATTAATAGGTAGTGGGTCATCAAGAACATTCTCTAACCTAGACAAGTTGTCTGCAACGGGGTTCTCAGCTCCCTTTCTATCAACAATATGCAAATCAAATTCTTGTAGTAAGAGAACCCATCTAATAAGTCTAGGTTTAGCATCTTTCTTTTCCATAAGGTATTTAATAGCAGCATGATCAGTGTGAATAGTTACTTTAGAATCAACAATATAAGGTCTGAACTTATCACAAGCAAATACAACTGCTAAAAGCTCTTTTTCAGTAGTAGCATAATTTCTTTGAGCATTGTCTAGAGTCTTACTAGCATAATGAATAACATTTAATTTCTTATCAACTCTTTGCCCTAGAACAACACCTACAGCATAATCACTAGCATCACACATAATTTCAAAGGGTACATTCCAATCAGGTGGCTGAACAACAGGTGCAGAGACTAATGCTTTCTTAAGTGTTTCAAATGCTTCTACACAATCATCATCAAAGACAAATGGTGTATCTTTTTGCAATAAATTAGTCAGAGGCCGAGAAATTTTTGAGAAGTCCTTAATGAACCTCCTGTAAAATCCGGCGTGACCAAGGAAACTTCTTATACCTTTGATGTCCTTGGGACATGGCATCTTTTCAATAGAATCAACCTTGGCTTTATCAACTTCAATATCTCTTTCAGAAACTTTGTGCCCCAAGACAATACCTTCATTAACCATAAAGTGGCACTTTTCCCAATTCAAGACAAGATTAGTTTCTTCACATCTCTGCAAAACTCGATCAAGATTGCTCAAGCAATCATTAAAAGAGGAACCATAGGCGGAAAAATCGTCCATGAAAACCCCACAAATCTTTTCACAAAAGTCGGAGAATATAGCCATCATGCATCTTTGAAAGGTAGCAGGTGCATTACATAAACCAAAAGGGATACATCTATAAGAAAAAGTACCAAAAGGGCATGTAAAAGTAGTCTTTGATTGATCTCTAGCTGACACAGGTATTTGAGAGAAACCAGAATAACCATCTAGAAAGCAATAGTGTGTATGTTTGCATAATCTTTCTAGCATTTGTTCAATAAAAGGTATGGGGTAATGATCTTTCTTAGTAGCTTTATTTAATTTGCGGAAATCAATTACCATCCTATAACATGTGATAATTCTTTGTGGAATCAATTCATCTTTATCATTAGGAACAACAGTAATACCTCCCTTCTTAGGGACACAATGGACAGGACTTACCCACTCACTATCAGCAACGGGATAGATTATACCTGCCTCCAGAAGCTTTAGTATTTCTTTTCTTACCACTTCTTTCATTTTAGGATTCAGACGTCATTGAGGATCACGAACTAGTTTGGCATCTTCTTCCAAATTTATTTTGTGTTGACATAGAGTGGGACTAATGCCCTTAAGATCATCAAGAGTATATCCAATAGCAGCATGATGCTTCTTCAGAGTTTTCAATAATCTTTCTTCTTCATGCTCTGAAAGGTTAGCACTAATAATAACAGGATATATCTTCTTTTCATCAAGATAAGCATATTTAAGATTATCAGGCAACGGTTTAAGCTCAAACACGGGATCACCCTTGGGTGGAGGAGGATCCCCTAAGATTTTAATAGGCAAATTGTGATGCAGAATAGGTTCCTGTTTAAAGAATACTTCATCTATTTCCCTTCTTTCATTCATGAACATATCATTTTCATGGTCTAGCAAACAGTGTTCTAACGGATCACTAGGAGGTACGGCAATAGAAGCAAGACCAATAATTTCATCCTCACTAGGTAATTCTTCCTCACGATGTTGTTTACTAAATTTAGAGAAATTAAACTCATGAACCATATCATCCAAGCCAATAGTAACAACATTCTTTTTGCAATCTATCCTAGCATTAACATTGTTCAAGAAGGGTCTACCAAATATAATGGTACAAAAGCTATCTTGCGGAGAAGTAAGAACAAAAAAATCATCAGGATATTTAGTTTTCCCACACAAGACTTCAACATCTCTAACAATTCCCATTGCTGAAATAGTATCTCTATTGGCAAGTTTAATTGTGACATCAATATCTTCTAACTCAGCAGGTGCAATTTCATGCTTGATTTCTTTATACAAGTCATAAGGTATAACACTAGCACTAGCACCCATATCACATAAGCCATGATAACAATGATCTCCTATTTTAACAGAAATAACAGGCACGCCTACCACAGGTCTATGTTTATCTTTATCACAAGGTTTAGCAATTCTAGCAGTTTCACCTTCGAACTGAATAACATGCCCATCAATATTATCAGACAAGAGATCTTTAACAATAGCAATATTAGGTTCTACTTTAACTTGCTCAGGAGATGTATAAGTTCTAATATTGCTTTTACGAACAACAGTTGAAGCTTTAGCAAGATCCTTTAGTCTAACAGGGAAAGGTGGTTTCTCAACATAAGAAGTAGGAACAATAGGATCATTATAAGTGACAGTCTTTTCTTCAACTTTAATAGGTGCAGCTACTTTTACTTCTATGGGAGGATGATATTTAAACCACTTCTTCTTAGGGAGATCAACATAAGTAGCAAAAGATTCACGGAAAGAAGCTACTATCTCAGAGTCAAGTCCATATTTAGTCCTAAACTTACGGAAAATATCGGTGTCCATAAAAGATTTAACACAATCAAACTTAGGTTTCATACCTTACTCCTTACCTTCATCGAGGTCCCAATCTTCAGAGTTGCATTTAATTCTATCCAATAAATTCCATTTAAATTCAATAGTCTTCATCATAAAAGAGTCAGCACAAGAAGTATCGAGCATGGTGCGATTGTTTTCAGAAAGCCAAGCATAAAAACTTTGCATAATTATTTCTCTCGAGAGATCATGATTGGGGCATGAATATAACATTGATTTAAGCCTCCCCCAAGCTTGAGCGATGCTTTCTCCTTCGCGAGGCCAGAAATTATATAAATAATTGCGATCACGATGAACAAGATGCATAGGGTAATACTTTTGATGAAATTCAAATTTCAATCATTTATAGTTCCATGATCTCATATCATCACATAGCCTATACCATATCAATGCGTCTCCCTTCAAAGATAAAGGGAAGACCTTCTTGTTAGCAACATCATCGGGTATACCTACAAGCTTAAAAAATCCACAAACTTCATCCACATATATTAAGTGCTCATCAGGATGCTTTGTTCCATCTCCTGTAAAAGGGTTAGCTAGCAGTTTTTCCATCATACCCGAAGGAAATTCAAAAGGAGTTTCATTTTGAATAGGTTCAGTAGGTTGAGGCGAAACTCTTTGCTCTACTGGACGGGGTGAAGATACCCCGAACAAGCCCCTCAGAGAATTACTTTCCATAGTAGCAAGTGATAGTAAATTTCAGCACACTATATAAAATTTTCCTTACCAAAGGCGCTACACTCCCCGGCAACAGTGCTAGAAAAGAGTCTTGATGACCCACAAGTATAGGGGATCTATCATAGTCCTTTCGATAAGTAAGAGTGTCGAACCCAAGGAGGAGTAGAAGGAAATGATAAGCGGTTTTCAGCAAGGTATTCTCTGCAATTACTGAAATAAGTTGTAACAGATAGTTTTGTGATAAGGTAAATTGTAAGGAGCAACAAGTAACAAAAGTAAATAAAGTGCAGCAAGGTGGCCCAATCCTTTTTGTAGCAAAGGACAAGCCAGAACAAACTCCTATATAAGGAAAAGCGCTCCCGAGGACACATGGGAATATCGTCAAGCTAGTTTTCATCACGTTCATATGATCCACGTTCGATGCTTTGATAATTTGATATGTGGGTGGACCGGTGCTTGGGTGATGTTCTTACTTGAACAAGCATCCCACTTATGATTAACCTCTATTGCAAGCATCCGCAACTACAACAAAAGTATTAAGGTAAACCTAACCATCGCATGAAACATATGGATCCAAATCAGCCCCTTACGAAGCAACGCATAAACTAGGGTTTAAGCTTCTGTCACTCTAGCAACCCATCATCTACTTATTACTTCCTAATGCCTTCCTCTAGGCCCAAATAATGGTGAAGTGTTATGTAGTCGACGTTCACATAACACCACTAGAGGCTAGACAACATACATCTTATCAAAATATCAAACGAATACCAAAACCACATGACTACTAATAGCAAGACTTCTCCCTTGTCCTCAGGAACAAACATAATTACTCACAAAGCATATTCATGTTCATAATCAGAGGGGTAATAATATGCATATAGGATCTGAACATATGATCTTCCACCAAATAAACCAACTAGCATCAACTACAAGGAGTAATCAACACTACTAGCACCAATCCCGGACTTTGAGACAAGAATTGGTACAAGAGATGAACTAGGGTTTGGAGATGAGATGGTGCTGGTGAAGATGTTGATGGAGATTGCCCTCTCCTGATGATAGCAGCGTTGGTGATGACGATGGTGATGATTTCCCCCTCCCGGAGGGAAGTATCCCCGGTAGAACAGCTCTGCCGGAGCTCTAGATTGGTTCCGCCAAGGTTCCGCCTCGTGACGGCGGAGTCTCGTCCCGAAAAGTTCCTTCTTATTTTTTTCTCATCGAAAGACTTCATATAGCAGAAGATGGACGTGGGAGAGCCACCAGGGGGCCCACGAGGTAGGGGGCGCGCCCTAGGGGGAGGGGGCCGCGCCCCCCACCCTCGTGAGCAGGGTGTGGGCCCCTGGCCTTCATCTTTGGCGAGGATTTTTCTTTATTTATTTTAAGATGTTCCGTGGAGTTTCAGGACTTTTGGAGTTGCGCAGAATAGGTCTCTAATATTTGCTCCTTTTCCAGCCCAGAATTCCAGCTGCCGGCATTCTCCCTCCTTATGTAAACCTTGTAAAATAAGAGAGAATAGTCATAAGTATTGTGACATAAAGTGAAATAACAGCCCATAATGCAATAAATATCGATATAAAAGCATGATGCAAAATGGACGTATCACGCAGTGGCTGGCAGAGGTGGCAGCAGGCGAGCTGGAGCACGGCGACACGGGCGACAATGGGAGCGGGCGAGCATGGGGCCAAGCGGGAGCGGTGCTGCTGGAGCCTAACTTGCGCAAGGGCCGAGCAGGCACAACTGGGCGCTGGCGCGGTGTCGGAGGTGGCCGTGGGTACGACAAAGCGAAGCAACAGCGAGGTTGGGACGGCGGAGCCGCGACAGCACGGCAAGGAGGGCCGCGTGTCGAAGGGCGCGAGGCTTGGCGCGAGCACACGCGGGGGAGCGTGTAGAGGCGTAGCCAGGCCCGAGGGAGTGGCTGCAGGGTGAGCAGGGGGTGGCCGGGGTGCACGGCAGCAGCGGCTGGGCCATGCGCAGGCGCGCGAGCTTGAGGCGGCACAAGCGCGGGAAGAGGGAGCGGCCACTCGCAGGGCAGCGTGGAGCGACGGGAGCAGGACATGGGCGGGGCGCGGCGAGCACGGGGAGGCCGACCAGTGACTACGGCGGCCGGCCACGCGGGCGCGCGCAGAGAGCACACGGGTGCAGGGGAGCGCATCGGGCGGGCGCGGTTGAGGCGGGCACCGGGGAGGCGCATCGGCAGGAGCAGCAGAGTAGCAGAGGCAGGGCGAGCGGGTGGTGGTGAGCGCGCATGCGGGCACGAGGGAGAGAGGAGGGGCGCTCACGAGGGGAAGGTAGAGCATGTGCAGCGGGGCTTGAGGTGGAGGACGGGCACGACGCGCGCGGGGGAGGAAGTCCGGCGAGGAAGGCTACGCGAGGTGGCATCCGGCGAGGTCCTCGGGCGGCGGCGACATGCAGTCCAGCGGTAGGCGTCGGCGGGTCGTCGAGCGGCGACGGGGTCGCAGCCCCGATCCAGATCTGATCTGGAGGGGGGAAGCGAGAGGGAGTGGGGGAAGTGTCGGTTAGGGTTTGGGTGTCCAGGGGGGATATGGAGTGGGGGTGGGCTTGCCGGTTGGGCCGGCCTGGTGGCCAGCTGGGCCACAGATGGCCCAATGGGGGGAGTTTTTTTCTTTTTTTATTTCTTTTTTATTTTATTTTCTGTTTTATTTCAATTTAAATTATTTAGGCATTTTCTAAAAAAGTATTTTCTTCACAATAATTACCTATGTAATAATTGGCACTAACCGAATAATTTTGTTTTAATGTTTGAAAGCTTTTATCGTTTGCCATATTTTTGAATATGATTTTTGAACCAGTTTTTGAACCGACGTGAGATTAGCGATAGTAACAGAGGTGACGTGGCATCATTAGCATGGGTTTACTGTAGCATAATTATCCGGGCATTACAAAACTCCTCCACTACAAGAAATCTCGTCCCGAGATTTTAGGAGGTAGAGGGAAACAGTGCGGGGTATTCATCACGCAGGCGGTCCTCGCGCTCCCAAGTGGCTTCATCTTCAGAGTGATGCGACCACTGGACATTGAGGAACTTGATCGCTTTCTGACGTGTGAGGCGTTCAGCTTGGTTGAGAAGGCGAACCGGATGCTCTTTATAGGATTAGGCCCTGTTGCATTTCGAGCACTTCATGATCCACTGCTCGGATTGGGTCCTTGAAGCAATGGCGGAGCTGTGACACGTGGAACACATCATTAACCTGAGAAAGGTTCGGCGGAAGCTCCAGTTGATATGCCACTTTTCCACGCCTTTCGAGAATAGTGAATGGGCCAATATAGCAAGGAGCTAGCTTGCCCTTGATCCCGAAGCAGTGAGCACCCTTCATTGGTGTAACTTGAAGATAAGCCTTTTCGCCAGGTTGATAGACCATGTCTTTGTGATGACGGTCATACTGACTTTTCTGACGTGACTGAATAGTCTTGAGATTCTCGCGAATAATGAGGACTTTTTCTTTGGCCTGTTGGATGATATCCAGACCGAAGATTGGACGTTCCCCCAGTTTCTGACCAGTTCGGAGGGGTCCGACACTTTCGTCCATATAACACTTCGAAGGGGGCCATCTTCAGACTAGCTGGATAGCTATTATTATAAGAGAACTCCGCATACGGAAGAGATTCCTCCCCCTTCTTACCAAAGGAAATTACACAAGATCGAAGCATTTCTTCGAGAACTTGGTTGACACGTTTAACCTGTCCTTGCGACTGAGGATGAAACGCAGTACTGAACGACAGATGAGTTCCCATATCTTCTTGGAAACTTGCCCAGAACCTTGAAGTAAACAAGCTGCCACTGTCTAAATGATAACCAGTGGAATACCAAGAAGTGAAACAATTCTGGACATGTAGAGAGTTGCAAGCTGACTAGCAGTGATTGTTTCTTTGACCGCCAAAAAATGTGCAACTTTAGAAAGCTGATCAATGACGACAATAATAGCATCATTACCTTTCTGCGATTTGGGAAACCCAGTGACGAAGTCCATCTCAACATGGTCCCATTTCCATTCAGGAGTAGTGATAGGTTGCAGAGTCCCAGCAGGCCTTTGATGCTCTGCTTTGATACAGCGGCAAATGTCACACTCAGCAACATATCAAGCAATGTCTTGCTTCATATTAGACCACCAGAATCTCTGACGGATGTCTTGGAACATCTTTGTACTAGCGGGATGATAGACAAAGGCGTATCATGAGCTTCTTTCATAACCTTTTTTGTCTGATCCAGGTTTTTCCTCGAACATGGTACCACTAGGCGGCCTTTGAAGTACAAGGCGCCATCATTGGCGATAGTGAAGAATGAGGGCTTTCCTTCTATGAGATGGTGTTTAATCTTCTGGACTTCAGAGTCATAACCTTGAATAGTCTTTATACCGTCTACGAGATTTGGTATGACAGCCAGGGTATTTAGAGAACCCTTAGTAACAACACGAAGACTCATCTTTTGGAACTCTGGGGGAGGGGGAGCGAGTGCACTAGGAGGGACAATATGAAGGTTCAACTTTCTAAACTCTTCGACCAGCGAGGGTTGAACTTTGTGAACCTAGAGGTGATTACAGTAAGACTTGCGGCTCAAGGCATCAACCATTACATTAGCCTTGCCTGGGGTATAGGATATACCTACATGAAAGTCTGCAACAGTCTCCATCCATCTCTGCTGACCGAGGTTCATGTCTGGCTGAGTAAACATATACTTCAGACTTTGGTGGTCGGTGAAGATCTCGCAATGATTACCGAGAAGGTAATGTCTCCACTGCTTCAGAGCATGAATGACAGCAGCAAGCTCAAGATCTTGAACTAGGTAGTTTTCTTCGTGAGGGTGCAGTTGTCGAGAGGCGTAAGCAATCACTCTACGCTCTTGCATTAGGACACAACCTAATCCTTGACGGGAAGCGTCGCGGTAAATGATGAAGTCCTTCTTAGTATCAGGTGGAGCAAGCACTGGGGCAGAAGTCAACTTGTCTTTGAGTGTCTGGAAACTTTCATGACATTTGTCTGTCCATTGGAACTTGAAGCCCTTATGCAACAGGTTAGTCAGAGGCCTGGCGATCTTGGAGAAGTTCTCGACAGATCGACAGCAATAGCTGGCGAGTCCGAGAAAACTTCTAACTTGCTTGAAATTCTTCGGAGGAGTCCAATCGAGAATAGACCGGACTCGTTCAGGGTTGACGGCAATACCATCCTTGGAGATGACATGCCCAAGATAGGTTACTTCGGGGAGCCAGAATTCACAGTTGGAATACTTAGCATACAGTTGATGCTCTCGAAGCTTTTCCAGCACAAGACGAAGATGTTCAGCATGTTCTTCTTTGTGCTTGGAAAATACCAGGATATCATCCAGATAAACCACGACGAACTTGTCGAGGTAATACATGAATATATAGTTCATCAGACAAGAGAAGGTGGTTGGAGCATTCATTAAGCCGAATGACATGACGGTGTATTCGTACGATCCATATCGAGTCACGAAGGCGGTCTTTGGGATATCCTCTTCAAGAACACGGATCTGGTGGTAACCCAACCTCAAGTCAAGTTTGGAGAACACTAATGAACCAGCCAGTTGATCATAAAGATTATTGATCCGAGGGAGGGGATATTTGTTATGTCTAGTGGCTTGGTTAATAGGACAATAATCTTGGACTAATCGGTTTGTCCCATCCTTCTTCTTAACAAAGAGAGAAGGTGCTCCCCAAGGAGAGCAACTAGGGCGAATGAAACCTTTGTGAAGAGATTTGTCGATTCCTCCTTAAGCTCAATGAGTTCATGCGGCGGCATCTTGTAGGGTCGTTTGGCTATAGGAGTGGTGCCTGGTTTCAAGTCGATGATGAATTCGACAGCTCTAGCAGGGGGAATCCATGGAAGTTCTTTAGGAAAGACGTCTTGGAATTCGCAAACGATGGGAATGTTTTCCATGCCCTCGAGTGGTGCAGCGTTCAATGCATTGAAGGCATAAAGCCATGCCTCGGCATTTTGAACAAGATGAGCCTGGTAAGTAACTATCTCATCAGAAGGGTGTAGCAGATGGATGGTCTTAGTGGCGCAAACTATAGAAGCAGTATGCGCTTTCATCCAATCCATCCCCAGAATGAGGTCGATGTTAGACGACTTCAGGATAATGGGAGAGGCATAGAATTCCAGCCCTTCGATTTCCATAGGGACGTCCATGCCAACCATGGAGGTTTGACATTGTCCCACGGGGGTTTTTACCACTACTGAAGTGTTCATCTCCTCACATCTAATGTCGTTCTTGTATGCAAAATCTTCTGACATGAATGAATGTGATGCTCCTGAATCGAATAAAACAGATGCAGGTACTTAATTTACGAGGAGTGTACCCATCACAGTAGCAGGCTGGTCTTGAGCGTCATTGAGATCAACATGGTTGGCATGAACACGACCATAAGATATGGCATTGGTGTTGCGGGGATGGTTGCTTCCACGGCCAGCTGCGGGAAGGGCCAGTTGATTCTGGTTCTGAAAGCAGTTCCTGGCGAGGTGACCTGGTTGACCACACTTGTAGCACAGACCATTATTGGGAGTGGGAATAGGAGCTCGGGGTGGTGGAGCTGGAAGTCTTGGCTGCCTAGTTGGTGGGGGAGGCAGGCGCGGTGCAGCATAGGACTGCCTTGGAGCAGGTGCAGTTGGCTGGTACATGTTGTTGGGAATCCATATCCTACGCTTCTACGAGGACGGGCCCGAAGATGAGCCTGTGTCACGGTTGCACCTGTGAGAGCTCTAGTGTTCCTGCAGACCTGTTTCGACATTGATGGCCTTGTTCACCAAGGTGGTGAAATCAGCAAAGTCATGCACTAGAAGTGCGAGCTTGATGTCAGCTTGAAGGCCATCATGGAACTTCTCCTGTCTGCGTGCATCAGTTGCGATGTCTTCTTCAGCATAGCAGGATAAATCCAAAAAATCCCACTGATAAGCTTCGACAGTTTTGTTGCCCTGGGTGAGGCTGCGGAACTCACGCTTCTTCCGGTCCATGACCCCCTGAGGAATGAAGCGGGCACAGAAAGCAGCTTGGAAGTCTGGTGTAACACCCCGGATGTAACTTACCCAATTTTTACTCTAACTCTTGCCGTTTCCGGCGTTAAGTTATTTTATTTTCTCGGGTTCGGGTCTTTGTCTCCGTGTGTTGTTATCGTTGCCATGCATCTCATATCATGTCATCATGTGCATTGCATTTGCATACGTGTTCATCTCATGCATTTGAGCATTTTCCCCGTTGTCCGTTTTGCATTCCGGCGCTTTGTTCTCCTCCGGTGGTCATTTCTAGCCTTCTTTCGTGTGTGGGGATTAAACATAACCGGATTGGACCGAGACTTGCCAAGCGGCCTTGGTTCACTACCGGTAGACCGCCTGTCAAGTTTCGTACCATTTGGACTTTGTTTGATACTCCAACGGTTAACCGAGGGACCGAAAAGGCCTCGTGTGTGTTGCAGCCCAACACCCCTCCATTTTGGCCCAAAACCCATCAAAACCCTCTCCATCATCTAGAGCATTCGATCACGATCGCGTGGCCGAAAACCGCACCTCATTTGGACTCTCCTAGCTCCCTCTATGCCTATATATAGACCCCTCTAAATTCGCGGATCCCCTCTCCCAAACACTAAAAAAGATCTCCTCCGCCGCCGCCGGACACGTCCGCCGGTGCCGGACGTGTCCGCCCGCTCCCCCCAGCCACTCTCCTCCTGCCACGCGTCCCGGCCTATCCCCGCCACCGCCGAGGCCCGCGCGGCCCGCCTCCGGCCCTCCCTGGCCCGAAGCCGAGAGCCGCCTCCCGCGCCTCTTCCTCCTCGCGACACTCGCCGCCTCCCGCGCCGGTGCGTGCCCTGCCGCCGCCTCGCAGTCAACGCCGGCGAGTCGCCGCGCCGCCTCCGCCACCCCGGTTCGCTTCCTCGCCGCCCGGCCTTCTCCACCTCGCCGCCGCGCCGTCCCGGGCCGGATCCGGGCATCTCCGGCCTCCTCCTGCCTCCCCCGCGCCCTCACCGCTTCGCCGGAGTCCGGCCAGCCTCCGGCGACCTCGGGGTCAACCTGTGAACAGTACCACGCCGAGCTGCTACAGTGCCAGATCTGAGATCCAGATCCACCGCGGGTTGACTTTCTCCCGAAACCCTAGTTCATGTTGCCCTGTTCAATGTGCCGTAACTTTGCATCTGTAGCTCCGTTTTTGGCTTATAGCATATCAAAATGTTCGTCTCAGAGAGTACGTCATTTCATTTCATTGCATCCTTTTCATTTGAGTTCATCTTGATGCCCGAAATGCTGTTAGAAGAGGGCTACTTGAGATAATTGTCAGATCTGCTGCTCCATTTAGATATTTGTCATTTTTGCCATGATTATTGTGTGCATGATATGCCCATGAGCTCTACATATGTTTTGTTAAGGGTTTTGCCATCTTTTCAGAGGTGCAAGCCATGTATTTTTGTGATGTGTGTGGTGACTAGCACGAGCTTGCAAAGTGAGGCACTTAGTAATGCTGATTTCAGGGACTTAGCAATTCCACCAAGTCCTTGAGCTGTTTATCTCCTGTTGCCATATGTTCATGTTTTTTCCTAGTGATCTGTGCCTCTTTTGAGGATGATCAGTAAGGATGTTTTGTTAATCTTGTAGTTCTCTATCCATCCATGACTTTGTTTACAATTATGGAGCATTCTAGCTTGAGTCAATCGAGCTCTACTTTTGCTACTTCTTGAATCTGGGCAGATTCTCTACTTGTTAGGATTTTGTCGAGGATGTTGTAGTTGATCCGTGCATGATATGCTATTGTTCTTGCCATGTCTAGCTTGCATTTTGTGTATTCTTGATGGATGCATGCTTATCTTGTCACGACTTGCTCCGTAGTGAGTGCATCGAGCTCGTAAACATGCCTCCTTGATACCTGTTTTCAGCATGTTACCGTTTTCACTAAGTCTGAGAACTGATTTTGTGTTTGCCATGTTCACATGCTTGCAATTGTATTTTCTGATCCCTTTCGGCTCAAGGTCACTAAGGGACTTTTGTTAAGCTCTTTGAGTAGCTCCATGCCATGCTTTACTTTGCCATGTTCAGGTCCTGTAGCATATAGTTTTGTTGCTCCGAAGTGTGCTACCTGATCTGAAATTCCAGACAAGTGTTAATTTCACCAAGTCTGAGATCTGTTTACCATATGCATTTTTGCCATGCTTGTTTGAACCTGTTAATGGATGAATTGGCCTAGCTCAGTGCTAGACTTTTGTTAAGCATCTTGAATGCATCCCTGCCATGTATTTTGATGCCATGTTTGGGTGCTGTAGCATGTTCATCTTATTGCATTTAGATGGCTACTTGCTGTAAATCGTAGAACATGGTCATATTTGAATTGCTTGCCATTTCCAAACCGTAACTCCGATTCCGGCGTTCTTTATATTGTTTTCAAGCGATTTCATCTCATCTTTCCAGTGGCACACTTGGATTTCCAAGTTGAGGCCAGGTTCATGCATTCCTTGTCACATCTTGCATATGCATCCCGCATCGCATCCCGCATAGCATATCATCTTTGCATCATATTGTTTGAGCTTTGCACGTGGTTGATTGTGTTCTGTTTTCTTGTTTGTCTTGTTTGGGTAGAGCTGGGAGACGAGTTCACTAACGAGGAGCCCGTTGAGTTTGCTTTCGAGGATCCAGTCAACTCTGACAACTTTGCAGGCAAGATGATCATACCCTCGAAATCACTACTATCTTTGCTATGCTAGATGCTCGCTCTTTTGCTATGCCAATGCTACGATGCCTACCACTTGCTTTCAAGCCTCCCAAATTGCCATGTCAAACCTCTAACCCACCATGTCCTAGCAAACCGTTGATTGGCTATGTTACCGCTTTGCTCAGCCCCTCTTATAGCGTTGCTAGTTGCAGGTGAAAATTGGAGGCCTTTCCTTGTTGGCACATTATTTACTTGTTGGGATATCATTATATTATCTTGTTAGCTTAATGCATCTATATACTTGGTAAAGGGTGGAAGGCTTTGCCTCTCGCCTAGTGTTTGTTCCACTCTTGCCACCCTAGTTTCCGTCATATCGGTGTTATGTTCCCGGATTTTGCGTTCCTTACGCGGTTGGGTTATAATGGGAACCCCTTGACAGTCCACCTTGAATAAAACTCCTCCAGCAATGCCCAACCTTGGTTTTACCATTTGCCACCTAGCCTTTTCCCTTGGGTTTCGCGGACTCAAGGGTCATCTTATTTTAAACCCCCCCGGGCCAGTGCTCCTCTGAGTGTTGGTCCAACCTAGAGCACCGTGCGGGGCCGTCCCTTGGCAACTTGGGTTACGCTGGCTCCCGTACGCTTAGCTTATCCGGTATGCCCTGAGAACGAGATATGTGCAGCTCCTATCGGGATTTGTCGGCACAGCGGGTGGTGTTGCTGGACTTGTTTTACCATTGTCGAAGTTGTCTTGAAGAACCAGGATACCGAGTCTGATCGGAATGTCTCGAGAGGAGGCCTATTCCTTCGTTGACCGTGAGAGCTTGTCATGGGCTAAGTTGGGACTCCCCTACAGGGATTTGAACTTTCGAAAGTCGTGCCTGCGGTTATGGGCAGATGGGAATTTGTTAATGTCCGGTTGTAGATAACTTAAACCTTAACTTAATTAAAATGAATCAACTGAGTGTGTTACCGTGATGGCCTCTTCTCGGCGGAGTCCGGGAAGTGGACACGGTGTTGGAGTAATGCTTGCGCAGGTTGCCCTCTAGTTTCTCGCTCGCGCTTTGCCTCCTCTTCTCACTCTCTTTTGCGAACAGGATAGCCACCATATTTGCTAGTCGCTTGCTGCAGCTCCACATATTTACCTTGCCTTACCTTTGAGCTTAAATAGTCTTGATCGCGAGGGTGCGAGATTGCTGAGTCCCTGTGGCTCACAGATTACTATTAAACCAGATGCAGGGCCTGACGATTTCGCTCCAGGTGACGCGCTCGAGCTCAAGTGGGAGTTCGACGAGGACTCTCAACGATACTATGTTTCCTTTCCTGAGGATCAGTAGTGGTGCCCTGTTGGGGGTGATCGGGACCATGTCGCATGTTGGTTTATCTTTTATTTTGGCGCCGTAGTCGGGCCATGAGTGTTGAATGATGTAATGCTATTTTATGTACTTGATTGACGTGGCGAGTGTAAGCCAACTATGTTATCTCCCCTTTTATTATCTATATTACATGGGATGTTGTGAAGATTGCCTAACTTGCGACATATGCCTTCAATGCGATTATGCCTCTAAGTCGTGCCTCGACACGTGGGAGAGATAGTCGCATAGAGGGTGTTACAAGTTGGTAATCAGAGCCTTCCCCGACCTTAGGAGCCCCATTGCTTGATCGTTATTAGCGGCCGAGTTGTGTCTAGAAAAATGTTTTGAGTCATTTAGGAATTATATATCGGAGAGTTTAGGAATTCTTTTTACTCCCCAGTCTCCTCATCGCTCTGCTAAGGCATCCTGACGTAGAGTTTTGACTCTTCTCTTCTCAATTTTTACTACTTTTTTTAGGATCACGCGGGTATCTTGGAATCGTCCTGTCAGGGGTTTTGTGGAAGTGTCCCGGGGAGTTGAGCTCTGAGGTGTTGTCGTCATAATTTTATCGTTGCAGTTCTGGAATACCTGAGTCTAGTACGCCGACATCAAAAATCTCTTTTATGCAGTTCATTGGTGAGATAACCTCAACGCCACCCAGTACTGGGGCGGGAGTTCGGGAGTATCGCCATAACTTGTATAACGGATGCTTTTCGAAGGTTGAGGTAGATGGTTTCCGAAATTTTTCTCGGTTATGTGTTGAAGGATGGATACAGCTGGATGTAGGATTTGCTAGAATTGGGTGAGATATTATGCTTCCCCTATATCTCCAACACCTGATTGCATAACCGGAAAGGTTCGAGAGTTTCATAGGTGGGAATTCTAGTAGCTCTAGTTCTTCTTCCACGGATAGTTGGTTTGAGATTGGGATTTCTTACCGATTATTCGTTCTTGATTCGTACCTTATTGATTTATTTCTCTACCTTAATTCTAAGTGGCTTCTCAATTTATGGATATGTGACCATTTCAAGAGGAATGCATTCGTTCATTTTGTTCGGATGTGAAGACTATATGTTGCAATTTTCATTCCGTTGGATTCAGCTTCAATATTTGTCTATCAGTGTGCTAATGGATGTCCACCTCTTCAGGATGGCTCCTCCAACGCGCACGACTATGAATCCTGATCCGCCACCACCTCCACCTCCTTCGGAGGCATGGCAAGCTGTGATGGCCGCAACCAATGCAAACACACAGTTGATCATGCAAATTCTTCAAGAGCGTAATCAAGGCAACCAAGGGAACCAAGGCAACAATCAGAATCACTTTGCTACACTCAACCAGTTCCTTGCTAATGGGCCAAAGACTTTCAGCAATTGTGTTGAGGCAACCGATGCTGACGATTGGCTCATGGATCTGTGCAACCATTTCGAGTGCAGTAACGTCAGGCCTGAGGATTTTGTCAAGTTCGCTTCATTCCAACTCAAAGATCAAGTTGCAGAATGGTTCCAGCAGTACAAGGATTCCAGAGGTGGACGTGTTATCACTTGGGATGAATTCCGTCAAGATTTCAGAGCTCACCATATCCCTAAGAGTGTGGTTGAAAGCAAGCGTGAGGAATTCCGCAACCTGAAGCAAGGCTCTTTGTCTGTCTACGACTACAACAAGTTGTTTCAGAAGCTCGCCCGTTTTGCCAAGCAGGACGTCCCTGATGAGAAGAGCATGATATACCAGTTCAGGGGTGGTCTCAGAGAAGAAATCCAGCTCGCTCTTGTCCTCTTTGAGCCCTTGAGGTACGATGAGTTCTACAACATGGCATTGAAGCAAGAGGCCGCTCAATTGAGGTGTGATGCTTCCAAGAAGCGAGTCAGAGATGCTACTCCTTCTTCCTCTACTCAAGTGGCCAAGCAGCAGAAGTATTGGCTTCCTCCTCCTCCGTTCCGGCAGCCGTATCAGCAGAAGAGCAAAGGTGGCAGTGGATCTTCCCACCCACCCAACCCTGGCTTTCAGAACAAGACTTCGTCTCAACCTCCAAGATCGAGTGCTCCGTATCACCGTCCGCTTTCAGAGGTCACGTGCAACAAGTGCCAACAGAAGGGTCACTATGCCAACAAGTGTTTCAACCAGAGGTGTCTTCCTCCTCCTCCTCCTGTCAGATCGGCAAGTACAGCTGTGGTCAAGCATAACCCCAAGCACGCTAAGGTCAACTTGCTGAATGCAGCTCAGGCAGAGGACTCATCAGATGTCATCATGGGTAACTTTCCAGTTAACTCTTCTCCCGCAAAAGTTCTTTTTGACACTGGTGCATCGCATTGTTTCATGTCAAGATCATTTGTTTCCAAGCATGACTTCGTTTCGCAAATGTTGGATAAACCTATGGGAGTGGTTTCTCCGGCTAAGTCTATGAGGGCTACTTCAATAGTCCCGGATATTTTTATCATGATGGGTGATTTCAAGTTTCTGGCTTCCCCAATGGTTCTTGGTAACTCGGATATTGATCTTATTCTCGGGATGGATTGGCTTTCTAAGCACAAGGCTTAGCTTGATTGTGCAGCCAGGCAGATTCAATTGACTCATTCGTCTAAGGATGTAATTGTCTTTGCCGCTCGTGATGATACAATCCGTCTGTTTTCTCTTAATGAAAAGGGTGAACTGGATGCTATCTCGCAAATTCCAGTCGTTTGCGAATATCAAGACGTCTTTCCAGAAGAGCTTCCAGGAATGCCTCCGCACCGGCCAGTTGAATTTGTTATTGATCTTGAGCCTGGCACGGAACCAGTGTGCAAGCGTCCTTACAAGCTCGGACCTGAAGAGTTGAAGGAGCTGAAGAAGCAACTCGATATTCAAGAGAGAATGGGTCTCATCCAGCCTAGTTCTTCTCCGTGGGGTTGTGGTGTTCTTTTTGTGAAGAAGAAGGATGGAACGGACCGACTTTGTGTTGATTATCGTCCATTGAACAAGAAGACCATCAAGAACAAATACCCACTTCCCAACATCAATGAGCTGTTCTAACAACTCAAAGGTGCCCAAGTTTTCTCCAAGCTTGATCTCCATATGGGTTATCATCAGATTCGAATCCGTGAGCAAGATATTCCCAAGACGGCTTTCAGGACAAGCTATGGTTCATACGAATACATTGTCATGTCTTTTGGCCTTGTCAACGCTCCTTCGACGTTCTCTCGCATGGTGAACTTCATCTTCAACGCCTACACCAATGACTTTGTTTTGGTCTATCTCGACGACATTCTAGTTTTCTCGAAGAACAAGGAAGATCATGCCAAGCACTTGCGTTTGGTACTCGATAAGTTGAGGGAACACAAGTTCTACGCCAAGTTCTCCAAATGCAAATTTTGGCTCGATGAGGTTCTTTATCTTGGTCATATCATCTCTGCCAAGGGCATTGCGGTGAATCCTGAGAAGGTGTCTGCAATTGTGAATTGGGAACCTCCTTAGAACGTGAAGCAACTTCGTAGCTTCCTCGGTCTCGCAAGCTACTGCCGAAGATTCGTTGAAAACTTTTCTAAGATCACGAAGCCTCTCTCAAATCTTCTCCAGAAGCACGTCAAGTACGTTTGGTCTTCGGAGTGTGACATTGCTTTCAACACTTTGAAAGAGAAATTGATCACTGCTCCAGTTCAGACTCCGCCTGATGAATCCAAGCTGTACGAGGTCTTTTGTGATGCCTCTCTCCAAGGTCTTGGCGCAATGTTGATGCAAGAGAATAAAGTTGTTGCTTATACCTCTCGCCAGTTGAAGCCCAATGAGAAGAACTACCCCACTCATGATCTCGAGTTGGCGGCAGTTGTGCATGCTCTTTTGACTTGGAGACATCTCTTATTGGGAAGAAAAGTGGACATTTTCACTGATCACAAGAGTCTCAAGTACATTTTCACTCAGCCTAATCTCAACCTCAGACAAACTCGATGGGTTGAAATGATTCAAGAGTATAATCCGAGTATCGAGTATACTCCAGGCAAGGCCAATATGATTGCTGACGCATTGAGCAGGAAGGCTTATTGCAACAGTCTGATTCTCAAGCCTTATCAACCCGAGCTTTGTGAAGCTTTCCGCAAATTTAATCTGCAAGTTGTTCCTCAAGGTTTCCTCGCCAACCTTCAAGTCTCTCCTACCTTGGAAGACCAGATTCGCCAAGCCCAGCTTCTTGATGCTATGGTGAAAAAGGTGAAGATTGGGATTGCCAAGAGTCAACCCAAGTACAAGTGCTACCGCCTTGATGACAAGGATACTCTCTTCTTCGAGGATCGTATTGTTGTGCCCAAAGGTGAACTTCGTAAAGTGATCATGAACGAGGCTCACAATTCCCTCCTCTCCATCCACCCTGGGAGCACAAAGAAGTATCAGGACCTCAAGCAGGCTTATTGGTGGACTCGAATGAAGCGAGAGATTGCTCAGTTCGTGATTGAATGTGATGTCTGCAGAAGAGTGAAGGCAGAACACCAAAGGCCAGCGGGTCTCCTCCAACCTCTTGCCATTCCAGAATGGAAGTTTGACCACATTGAAATGGACTTCGTGACTGGGTTTCCAAAGTCCAAGCGTGGCAATGATGCTATATTCGTTGTCATCGACAAGCTCACCAAAGTGGCTCACTTTCTGCCTATCAAAGAGTCAATCACTGCAACTCAATTGGCGGAACTCTATGCCTCTCGAATTGTCTCTCTGCACAGTATTCCACAAGTGATCTCTTCAGACCCTGGCAGCATCTTTACCTCCAAGTTTTGGGATTCTTTTCAGAAGGCCATGTGCACCAACATCCGCTTCAGCACAACTTTCCATCCTCAAACTAGCGATCAAGTCGAGCGTGTCAACCAGATTCTTGAAGATATGCTCAGGGCTTGTGTGATCTCCTTCGGCATGAAGTGGGAGGATTGTCTTCCTTATGTTGAATTCTCCTACAACAACAGTTTTCAAGCAAGTTCGGGCAAGGCCCCATTTGAAATTTTGTATGGCAGGAAGTGTCGTACCCCTCTCAACTGGTCTGAAACTGGTGAACGTCAGCTTCTCGGAAATGACTTAATCACAAAGGCAGAGGAAATGTGCAAAGTCATTCGAGATAACCTCGAAGCAGCCCAATCCCGTCAGAAGAGCTACTATGACAGTAAGCACTGTGATTTGGCTTTCGAGATCGGAGATCATGTTTACCTCCGCGTCTCTCCTATGAAAGGTACTCGTCGCTTCGATATCAAAGGTAAGCTTGCCCCTAGATACGTGGAACCTTTCAAGATTGTCAGCAAGAGAGGCGATCTCGCCTATCAACTCGAGCTTCCTTCAAACTTTGCAAATGTTCATGATGTGTTCCATGTCTCTCAGCTTCGAAAGTGCTTCAAGACTCCTGACCGCATCGTCAACTTCGAGGACATTGAGCTCCAAGAAGATCTCTCCTATCATGAGCACCCAGTTGCTATTCTTGAAGAGACTGAACGCAAGACTCGCAACAAGTCAATCAAATTCCTCAAAGTCAAGTGGTCACACCATTCCGACCGTGAAGCTACCTGGGAACGCGAGGATCACCTCCATTCTGAGTACCCGGCGTTATTTCAGTCCTAGATCTCGGGACGAGATCCTTTCGTAGTGGTGGAGTGTTGTAACACCCCGGATGTAACTTACCCAATTTGTACTCCAACTCTTGCCGTTTCCGGCGTTAAGTTATTTTATTTTCTCGGGTTCGGGTCTTTGTCTCCGTATGTTGTTATCATTGCCATGCATCTCATATCATGTCATCATGTGCATTGCATTTGCATACGTGTTCATCTCATGCATTTGAGCATTTTCCCCGTTGTCCGTTTTGCATTCCGGCGCTTCGTTCTCCTCCGGTGGTCATTTCTAGCCTTCTTTCGTGTGTGGGGATTAAACATTCCCGGATTGGACCGAGACTTGCCAAGCGGCCTTGGTTCATTACCGGTAGACCGCCTGTCAAGTTTCGTACCATTTGGACTTTGTTTGATACTCCAACGGTTAACCGAGGGACCGAAAAGGCCTCGTGTGTGTTGCAGCCCAACACCCCTCCATTTTGGCCCCAAACCCATCAGAACCCTCTCCATCATCTAGAGCGTTCGATCACGATCGCGTGGCCGAAAACCGCACCTCATTTGGACTCTCCTAGCTCCCTCTATGCCTATATATAGACCCCTCCTCTAAATTCGCGGATCCCCTCTCCCAAACCCTAAAAAAGATCTCCTCCGCCGCTGCCGGACACGTCCGCCGGTGCCGGACGTGTCCGCCCCGCTCCCCCAGCCACTCTCCTCCTGCCACGCGTCCTGGCCTGTCCCCGCCGCCGCCGAGGCCCGCGCGGCCCGCCTCCGGCCCTCCCTGGCCCGAAGCCGAGCGTCGCCTCCCGCGCCTATTCCTCCTCGCGACGCTCGCCGCCTCCCGCGCCGGTGCGTGCCCTGCTGCCGCCTCGCAGTCAACGCTGGCGAGTCGCCGCGCCGCCTCCGCCGCCCTGGTTCGCCTCCTCGCCGCCTGGCCTTCTCCACCTCGCCGCCGCGCCGTCCCGGACCGGATTCGGGCATCTCCAGCCTCCTCCTGCCTCTCCCGCGCCCTCACCGCTTCGCCGGAGTCCGGCGAGCCTCCGGCGACCTCGGGGTCAACCGGTGAACAGTACCACGCCGAGCTGCTACAGTGCCAGATCTGAGATCTAGATCCACCGCGGGTTGACTTTCTCCCGAAACCCTAGTTCATGTTGCCCTGTTCATCGTGCCGTAACTTTGGATCTGTAGCTCCGTTTTTAGCTTATAGCATATCAAAATGTTCGTCTCAGAGAGTACATCACTTCATTTCATTGCATCATTTTCATTTGAGTTCATCTGGATGCCCGAAATGCTGTTAGAAGAGGGCTACTTGAGATAATTGTCAGACCTGCTGCTCCATTTAGATATTTGTCATTTTTGCCATGATTATTGTGTGCATGATATGCCCATAAGCTCTACATATGTTTTGTTAAGGGTTGTGCCATCTTTTCAGAGGTGCAACCCATGTATTTTGGTGATGTGTGTGGTGACTAGCACGAGCTTGCAAAGTGAGGCACTTGGTAATGCTGATTTCAGGGACTTGGCAATTCCACTAAGTCCTTGAGCTGTTTATCTCATGTTGTCATATGTTCATGTTTTTTCCTAGTGATCTGTGCCTCTTTTGAGGATGATCAGTAATGATGTTTTGTTAATCTTGTAGTGCTCTATCCATACATGTCTTTGTTTGCAATTATGGAGCACCCTAGCTTGAGTCAATCGAGCTCTACTTTTGCTACTTCGTGAATCTGGGCAGATTGTCTACTTGTTAGGATTTTGCTGAGGATGTTGTAGTTGATCCGTGCATGCTATGCTATTGTTCTTGCCATGTCTAGCTTGCATTTTGTGTATTCTTGATGGATGTATGCTTAGCTTGTCACGACTTGCTCCATAGTGAGTGCATCGAGCTCGTAAACATGCCTACTTGATACTTGTTTTCAGCATGTTACCGTTTTCACTAAGTCTGTGAACTGATTATGTGTTTGCCATGTTCACATGCTTGCAATTGTATTTTCTGATCCCTTTCGGCTCAAGGTCACTAAGGGACTTTTGTTAATCTCTTTGAGTAGCTCCATGCCATGCTTTACTTTGCCATGTTCAGGTCCTATAGCATATTGTTTTGTTGCTCCGAAGTGTGCTACCTGATCTGAAATTCTAGACAAGTGTTAATTTCATTAAGTCTGAGATCTGTTTACCATATGCATTTTTGCCATGCTTGTTTGAACCTGTTAATGGATGAATTGGCCGTAGCTCAGTGCTAGACTTTTGTTAAGCATCTTGAATGCATCCCTGCCATGTATTTTGATGCCATGTTTGGTGCTGTAGCATGTTCATCTTGTTGCATTTAGATGGCTACTTGCTGTAAATCGCAGAATGTGGTCATATTTGAATTGCTTGCCATTTCCAAACCGTAACTCCGATTCTGGCGTTCTTTATATCGTTTTCCAGCGATTTCATCTCATCTTTCCAGTGGCACACTTGGATTTCCAAGTTGAGGCCAGGTTCATGCATTCCTTGTCACATCTTGCATATGCATCCCGATCGCATCCCGCATAGCATATCATCTTTGCATCATATTGTTTGAGCTTTGCACGTGGTTGATTGTGTTCCGTTTGCTTGTTTGTCTTGTTTGGGTAGAGCTGGGAGACGAGTTCGCTAACGAGGAGCCCGTTGAGTTTGCTTTCGAGGATCTAGTCAACTCTGACAACTTTGCAGGCAAGATGATCATACCCTCGAAATCACTACTATCTTTGCTATGCTAGATGCTCGCTCTTTTGCTATGCCAATGCTACGATGCCTACCACTTGCTTTCAAGCCTCCCAAATTGCCATGTCAAACCTCTAACCCACCATGTCCTAGCAAACCGTTGATTGGCTATGTTACCGCTTTGCTCAGCCCCTCTTATAGCGTTGCTAGTTGCAGGTGAAAATTGGAGGCCGTTCCTTGTTGGCACATTATTTACTTGTTGGGATATCATTATATTATCTTGTTAGCTTAATGCATCTATATACTTGGTAAAGGGTGGAAGGCTCGGCCTCTCTCCTAGTGTTTTGTTCCACTCTTGCCGCCCTAGTTTCCGTCATATCGGTGTTATGTTCCCGGATTTTGCGTTCCTTACACGGTTGGGTTATAATGGGAACCCCTTGACAGTCCGCCTTGACTAAAACTCCTCCAGCAATGCCCAACCTTGGTTTTACCATTTGCCACCTAGCCTTTTCCGTTGGTTTTCGCGGACTCAAGGGTCATCTTATTTTAAACTCCCCCGGGCCAGTGCTCCTCTGAGTGTTGGTCCAACCTAGAGCACCGTGCAGGGCCGTCCCTTGGCAACTTGGGTTACATTGGCTCCCGTATGCTTAGCTTATCTGGTGTGACCTGAGAACGAGATATGTGCAGCTCCTATCGGGATTTGTCGGCACAACGGGTGGTGTTGCTGGACTTGTTTTACCATTGTCAGAGTTGTCTTGAAGAACCGGGATACCGAGTCTGATCGGAACGTCTCAGGAGGAGGTCTATTCCTTCGTTGACCGTGAGAGCTTGTCATGGGCTAAGTTGGGACTCCCCTGCAGGGATTTGAACTTTCGAAAGCCGTGCCCGCGGTTATGGGCAAATGGGAATTTGTTAATGTCCGGTTGTAGATAACTTAAACCTTAACTTAATTAAAATGAATCAACTGAGTGTGTTACCATGATGGCCTCTTCTCGGCGGAGTCCAGGAAGTGGACACGGTGTTGGAGTAATGCTTGCGCAGGTTGCCCTCTAGTTTCTTGCTCGCGCTTTGCCTCCTCTTCTCGCTCTCTTTTGCGAACAGGATAGCCACCATATTTGCTAGTCGCTTGCTGCAGCTCCACATATTTACCTTGCCTTACCTTTGAGCTTAAATAGTCTTGATCGCGAGGGTGCGAGATTGCTGAGTCCCTGTGGCTCACAGATTACTATTAAACCAGATGCAGGGCCTGACGATTCCGCTCCAGGTGACGCGCTCGAGCTCAAGTGGGAGTTCGACGAGGACTCTCAATGATACTATGTTTCCTTTCCTGAGGATCAGTAGTGGTTCCCTGTTGGGGGTGATCGGGACCGTGTCGCATGTTGCTTTATCTTTTATTTTGGCGCCGTAGTTGGGCCATGAGTGTTGAATGATGTAATGCTATTTTATGTACTTGATTGATGTGGCGAGTGTAAGCCAACTACGTTATCTCCCGTTTTATTATCTATATTACATGGGATGTTGTGAAGATTGCCTAACTTGCGACATATGCCTTCAATGCGATTATGCCTCTAAGTCGTGCCTCGACACGTGGGAGAGATAGTCGCATAGAGGGTGTTACATCTGGCCAGGTGATGATTGTCCCAACCGGCAGAGTATGCCTGTGGCTGTTCCACCATTGAGCAGCGAGTCCGTTCAAGAAGAAGGAAGCAAAGATGACATAGCTGGCAGGGGCTACATCAGCAGACTCCATCTCATAGGTGATGTCACGGAGCCAGTCATCAGTATCCAGAGGCTAAGTTGAGCTGCGGTACACAGTTGGGTTGAGGCGCATGAAATCCTGCAGAGTCACTTGGGTTGGCTGTTGGTTCATATTGGGGTGAGGAAACTGAGCCATAATATTCTCCATGAACTGGTGATTTAACTCAAACTATTGCATCATGCCAGCCAGGTACTCAGGCGGTGGTGGGGGATGGCCACCATGACCACGACCACCTGGTCTAACCATCCTGCTAATATATAACAGGGGTAGTTCAGCATTGGGAAATTTGCAAAGACAGAAGCTTTCATGATGAAACATGCATAATGACAAGGAGCACGATAGATACTACATAGCAGTCGGCATATCTTACAAAAGGGATCATGCATAGAGTTCAGTACACGGAGTTCAGTACATAGACTAAGAACATCATAGGCGGCATGCAGGCTCGCGGTGAATGCATCTACCACTAACAAGCAAGCCTACATCAGTCCTAGGAGGAACTATGAAGGTAGGTGTAGCCGGACAGCTGGTAGTGACATGACGGGATGTCCTCCACGTCAGTAGCCTGGGGTCCACAGATACTCTGGTGCAGAACCCGACGTGCAGGAGGCAGAAGAGGACCAAGTGCGAGAGAGTAGCCTCCCACATCTAGCCAGCCAACACCCTAGGGCATCACGGGCCTGGCTGGGTAGATCACAGAACACAATAGATCACCAGATCAGACAAGGGGGTGCAACATCATCAGAGCACGGTATAGGTGCTGAGGGGTGGTGTACAACTCGTGGCGAAGAGCTTGGTTAGCTCTATCCAGCCCATCAGCATGCAGAACTAGGTTCTGATGGTAGAAGGGCTCTCGAGTGACAGTTGAGTAGGCAGTAGTGTAGTATCCCTCTGCACCAACATCGGATGCGATATCAATGTGCCTGAAAGGGGAGATGTCCAACTCCCGATACTCTCCACGAAGACGTGTCAGAGCAGCATAAGCAGCATCGTGGACTGCCATGTCGATAGTCACTCCAACACCATGAGCAGTGTGCAACACGGTAGAGGAGTCATACTCCCGAGAGTAGAGGTGGACGATGGCACGATACTGCTCCTGGTTAAAGTCCTGGTACTCCTCATAGACGGTGTACTCAAGGTGCCAGTGATAACCCAGATAGGTCATCATCTTAGCTAGCACAGCAGGTGATCCAGAGGCACCAATGGCCATCGTGTGGCACACGACCTGCCTCGTGGGTTCCATCTAAAAACGAATATATTTCAAAGGAGTCAAATGACAGTTTGGATATTGTTCAAAATACTAGTCTAAGGAATAACTAGGGCTTATCCAGCTTTGGGGTGAACGTGGTCACGGGATCCTAGTGTTAGAGTTAGTAAATTCGTTTAACCCGAGTAGAAGAGAGTTCAAAGTCCCAGAGTAAAGATCGAGGAGTAAAAGATCCTAATACCACCCAAATGGCGATGTGGGCCCGTAAGACACACACCCATGTTAGTAAAAAGTTTTGCAATGTCTAGACTCCACTTCGGCCAAGGAGTGTGGAAGGGGGATTCCTACAGCCAGTCTGCTCTGATACCAACTTGTGACGCCCCCGATTCAATCGTACACTAATCATACACACAAACGTGTACGATCAAGATCAGGGACTCACAGGAAGATATCACAACACAACACTAAAAATAAAATAAGTCGTACAAGCATCATATTACAAGCCAGGGGCATCGTGGGCTCGAATACAAGAGCTCGATCATAGATGAGTTAGCGGAAGCAACAATATCTGAGTACAAACATAAGTTAAACAAGTTTGTCTTAATAAGGCTAGCACAAACTGGGATACAGATCGAAAGAGGCGCATGCCTCCTGCCTGGGATCCTCCTAAACTACTCCAGGTCGTCGTCAGCGGCCTGCACGTAGTAGTAGGCACCTCCCGAGTAGTAGCAGTCGTCATTGACAGTGGCGTCTGGCTCCTGGACTCCAACGTCTGGTCGGAACAATCGGATATAGAAAGGGGAAAAAGGGGAGCAAATCAACCGTGAGTACTCATCTAAAGTACTCGCAAGCAAGGAACTACACTACATATGCATTGGTATCAATGGAAGGGGGTAGTATATGTGGACTGAACTACAGAATGCCGGAATAAGAGGGGGATAGCTAGTCCTGTCGAAGACTACGCTTCTGGCCGCATCCATCTTGAAGCATGTAGAAGAGAGTAGATGGTAAGTTCACCAAGTAACATCGCATAGCATAACCCTACCCGGTGATCCTCCCCTCGTCGCCCTGTGAGAGAGCGATCACCGGTTGTATCTGGCACTTGGAAGGGTGTGTTTTATTAAGTATCCGGTTCTAGTTGTCATAAGGTCAAAGTACAACTTGTCGTCCTTTTACCGAGGGACACGACTATTTGAATAGATCAACTTCCCTGCAGGGATGCACCACATTTCCCAACACGCTCGATCCTCTTTGGCCGACCACTCTTTCCTAGGTCATTCCCGGCCTCGGAAGATCAACACGTCGCAGCCCCACCTAGTCACAATAGAGAGGTCAGCACGCCAGTCTAAATCCTATGTCGCAGGGGTCTGGGCCCATCGCCCAATGCACACCTGCACGTTGCGTACGCGGCCGGTGAGCAGACCTAGCAACCTCCATTACAAAGGAAGTTGTGTTACGCGGTCCAACTCGGCACGCACCGCTTAGTCGCTAATGTCATGAAGGCTTCGGCTGATACCACGACGTCGAGTGCCCATAACTATTCCCGCATAGTTGGTTAGTGCGTATAGGCCAGTGGGCAGACTCAGATCAAATACCAAGATCTTGTTAAGAGTGTTATCTTGAAGTAACCGCGAATGCCGACCAAGGCCAGGCCCACCTCTCACCTGGGTGGTCTCAACCTGCCCTTTCACTCCGCCACAAAGATCCACACAAAGGGCCGTCGGGAAACTATGTCCTTTCAGCGCCCAATTCGTGAATCAACCACGGGTACTCAACGAGCCGACCCGACTTTAGTCACAACATGTATCATGTGTAATATGTATATTATATACCCGTGATCAACACCCGACGTGATCACGGTCCGATAGTATAGCATGGCAGACTGACAAGAATGTAGGGCCACTAATGATAAACTAGTATCCTATACTAAGCATTTAGGATTGTAGGTAAGGTATCAATAGCTGTAGCAACAATGACAGGCTATGCATCAGAATAGGATTAACGGAAAGTAATAACATGCTACACTACTCTACTGCAAATAGTAGAGAGAGAATAGGCGATATCTGGTGATCAAGGGGGGGGGGCTTTCCTAGTTGCTCTGGCAAGAAAGAGGAGTCGTCAACACCGTAGTCGATCGGGGCAGCAGCAGTGGCATCAGTCTCCTAGTCTATCGGAGAGAAGAGGGGGAAGAAACAATGAATATAATACAAATAGATGCATAGCGATGCATGACATGGCAAGTAGCGGTGCTAGGTGTCCCCTAACGCAGTATGAGGTGATACCGGTGAAGGGGGGAAACATCCAGGAAAATATCCCTGGTGTTTCGCGTTTTTGTACAGATGAATTGGAGGGGGAAAGTTGCTTGTTTGCTCTACTAGGGATGTGTGGCGGACAAATGGGCTGCGTATCCGGATTCGTCTCCGTCGTTCTGAGTAACTTTCATGTACAAAGTTTTTCCATCCGAGCTACGGTTTATTTTATATTGATTTTAAAAGATTTAAATCATTTTTAGCATTTATCTAATTATTTTAATACAACATTATCCAGAACAGTGCTTGCTGACACTAGCATGACGTCAGCATGATGTCAGCAGTCAACAGGGGCCCCACTATCATACTCTATTTTAATTAACTAACGGTTAATTAGGTTAATTTGTGAATAGATTAATCTAATTGTGATTAATTATCTTAATTAATTAATTCATTTAATTATTTTTATATTTATATTTATTATTATTTATTAATTTTCATTTATTTATATATATATATTTTCGTTCAGGGGCCGTGGGCCCAGTTTACTAGTGGCCTAGAGGGGCTCGCAGATCGGGCGCGGGTGCCGCCCGAACGGGCGTGGGCGCCGGGCACTGCGGGCGTAGCCCAACAGAGGATGACGGGGCGCCGGTGGAGCACGCGTGCGGGACAAGTGCGGGTCGCGGGCGGCGACTGCGGGGCCGGCGGCGAGCGGACATGGCGCAATGGCTGATAGAGGTGGCCGCAGGCGAGCTGGAGCACGGCGAGACGGGCGACAGCGGGAGCGGGCGAGCACGAGGCCAAGCAGGAGCGTTGCTGTGGGCGCCTAACCGACACGAGGGCCGAGCAGGTGCAGCTGGGAGCTGGCGCGGTGTCGGAGGTGGCCGTGGGCATGGTGGAGCGAAGCAGCAGCGTGGTTGGGACGGCGGAGCCATGGCAGCACAAGGAGGGGTGCCGCGGGTCGAAGGGCGCGAGGCCTGGCGCGACCACGCGCGAGGGAGCGTGCAGAGGTATAGCCAGACGCGAGGGAGTGGCTGTAGGGCGAGCAGGGGGTGGCTGGGGTGCACGGCAGCAGCGGCTGGGCCATGCGCGGGCGCGCGAGCTTGAGGCGGCACAGGCGCGGGAAGAGGGAGCGGCGACTCGCAGGGCAGCGTGGAGTGGCGGGCGCAGGCCACGGGCGGGGCGCGGCGAGCACGGGGAGGCCGACCGTTGACTACGGCGGCCAGCCACACGGGTGCGCGCACGCAGAGAGCACACGGGTGCAAGGGAGCGCATGGGGCGGGCGCGGTCGAGGCGGGCGCCAGGGAGGCGCATCGGCAGCAGCAGCAGAGTAGCAGAGGCAGGGCGAGCGGGTGGTGGTGAGCGCGCGTGCGGGCGCGAGGGAGAGAGGAGGGGTGCTCACGAGGGGAAGGTAGGGCACGGGCAACGGGGCTTGAGGTGGGGGACGGGGACGACGCGCGCGGTGGAGGCAATCCGGCGGGGAAGGCTTGGCGAGGTGGCCTCCGGCGAGATCCTCGGGCGGCGGGGACGTGCAGTCTAGCGGCAGGCGTCGGAGGGTGGTTGAGCAGCGACGGGGTCGCAGCCCCGATATAGATCGGATCGGGAGGGGGGAAGCGAGAGGGAGTGGGGGAAGTGTCGGTTAGGGTTTGGGTGTCCAGGGGGGATATGGAGTGGGGGTGGGCTAGCCGGTTGGGCCGGCCTGGTAGCCAGCTGGCCACAGATGGCCCAGTGGGGGTGGATTTTTTTTGTTTTTTTGTATTTGTTTGTTTTATGTTTTTATTTCATTATCTATTTATTTTCTTTTCTCTTTTATTTCAATTTAAATTATTTAGACATTTTCTAAAAAAGTATTTTCTTCACAATAATTACCTATGTAATAATTGGCACTACAATTTTGTTTTAACGTTTGAAAACTTTTATCATTTATATTTTTGAATATGATTATGGAACCGGTTTTTGAACTGATGTGAGATTAGCGATAGTAACACAAGTGACTTGGCATCATTAGCATGGGTTTACTATAGCATAATTATTCGGGCGTTACACTGAGCACCGCCCAAGATGCAGGCGATAGTGCGGCTCCTGGAAGCCCTCAGCCCCCTCGTCGTGATGGTTGTCGTCGTTCCTCCTTGGCGGTGGCGGCAGCGGAGGGAGGCCAGCATTGCCCTGAGGACGGTCCTCACGAGGCTAGTCCGTCCAGGCACCCTCGCGAGGCTATTTGTGCCAGTGATCCTCACGAGGCCGGTCGCGCCACTCCTGACGGGGGCCGCGGTCGTCCCAGCGACCCCCACTTTGGCCTCCTCCTCGGGCGTAGCCCTGGTAGTTGAGCTCGGGGCGCCGACTGAAGCGTCCATATCGAATGGCCCTGAGCTCTTGGCAGTCGTTGGCATTGTGTCTGTGTACGTTGTGGAAGGCGCATAACGCACGGATGCTCTTGGACGACTCGGGGTGGTCCCGGCTGCGCTTCATGTCCGGCTCCACCGCGAGCATGGCTACTCCCTTGAGCTTCACGTCCTTGGCCTTCGCTTTCTTCTCTTCTGGGTCAGCATCAAGGAGCTCAAGGAGAGAGAGGCGCCCCTCCTTAGCTCTTGCGCACTTGGTCGCCATGTTAAATGTCTCTAGAGCCGTGCACAACTCCTCGTGGATGGAGAGCTCCTCCTTCATCTTGACGTCGCGGACGCCATCAGAGGACGTTGAGATGATGGCCTCGTCCATCACCTTGGAAATCTTGAGGCGAACACTGTTGAAGCGCTGGATGTACTGCTGCAGGGTCTCTCCTGGCTGTTGTTTGATGCGGCGCAGGTCACCCGCGGCCGGTGGGCGGTCGTGAGTGCCCTGGAAGTTGGCGACGAAGCAGTCGCGCATCTCACCCCAGGAGGAGATTGACCTCGGGGGCAAATTCAGGAGCCATGAGTGAGTGCCATCTTCGTGAGCGATGGGAAACCAGTTCGCCATGACTTTCTTGTCGCTGTTGGCCGCATCAGTGCTCAGTTTGTAGAGCTGCAAGAACTCCGCATAGTCGGGGTTCCGTCGTAGCGCGGAGGCAGGTCTGGCTTGAACTTGCCTAGCCAGACTACGCTACGCAGCTCAGGAGTGAAGGCACGGCAGCCTAATGTGGACACCGGGGCCCGTCGTGTGGGCGGATCTTGATCTTGATACCTACGCACCGCCGCCGTAGGCGGCACGCCGTCTTGACGTGGTGGCGTCGGGAGTGCAGGAGCGTTTTTCGGTGGTCGGGGAACTTCTTGGCAGCTTCCTTCTTCGTGCGTGGGCACCCGACGCGGCGGGTCGCGCCGAGGGGCCGCGTGTCTTGGTGCCAGGACACCGTCTTGGTGTGGAGGTGGCGGAGGCGCTCCATGAGCTAGGTCGCTCGCAGCCGGGGGAGGGCGAGGCAATGAGAGAGATGGTGTGGGAGAGCCCCTAGTGGCGCTGGCAAGCTCGGCGATGCGGTCCATCCAGTCCTCGTAGAGGTCGTCGACCCAGCGGTAGCGCAGGGGCTCGCGTGCCATGAGCAGCGCGACCTGCCCGTCCGTGGGCGCGCAACGAGTGTGGGACGATGAGCCGGCCGGAGTCAGCGATGGGGTGGTGGTGCAGCCATCCCGCTGCACAGAGGGGTGCAGCGATGATGCTTGCTGCTCATTTCCCGCCGGGCCTGTGGCGGCATTGGCGGCGGGTGATGGAGAACGATGGGGAGGCCCGCCGATAGCAGCTATCTAAGCAACATGGGCGGCGAGGGCGGCTCGACGCTCGGCGCGGGCTCGGCGTGCGTCCACCATGGACGTGGTGGAGCAGCGGAGCATGGATCGACGGAAGAAAAGCTTCAGCGCACCGCTACCTGGTGCGCCAAATGTCGGATTACGGGTTTCGACAAACCCTTGAGGTTTGAACACTGGGGTGCGCACGAAGATCTCTCTCCCCTAGCTCACGCTTTCGCCATGATCTCAAAGCCTAGCTCGCTGAACCTGAGGAACAAGGGACACAAGAGTTTATACTGGTTCGGGCCATTGTTGTGGTCTAATACCCTACTCCAGTGTGGTGTGGTGGATTGCCTTGTAGGCTGAGGATGAACAAGTACAAGGAATGAACAGCCTCCTGAGGAGAGGTGTTCTTGAGCTCAGTGAGCTTGTATGGTGTCCTTGGTGGAATGGATCCAGTCCTAGATCAGATGAGATCACCCCCTCCTACGGTGGTGGCTAGTCCTATATATATTGGCCTGGGTCCTCTCCCCAAATATTAGGCGGGAAGGGATCCCACAACGGCCAATTTGAAGGGAGACAACTAGTACAAGTTATCCTGACAAAAGGTGGTCTTCGCCTGCCAAAGGCTCTGGTGATGACACCATCGTGGGTTCCGCAGTGACCTTCGTCCTGCTGGTCTTGGTCGCATTGCACTGATATGGAAACCTTCGCCTCATGCCTCAGGACTCCTCACCTACGCTTGCGCCTTTAGCACCGAAGAGGCAACAAGTACTCTGTGCCCGCTGGCGCCCGCCTGGCCTTGGTCGCCATGGCTCACGTCACGCGCTCCTCGCGAGGTGCCCTTTGCATAGATATCTCCGCTCCTTGGGAGCCATCCTAGAGAGGACGCCCCGGAGAAGGTCTTGGTGTCGTCCGCCTCGCGAGGCTTGGCCCCTCGTGTAACACCCCGGATGTAATTTACCATATTTGTACTCCGACTCTTGCCATTTTTGGCTCTAACTTATGAGATTTCCCCATGGCTGGGTTTTGTCTTCGTTTTGCATTTTTGTCCATGTCATGCATTTCATATCATGTCATCATGTGCATCGCATTTGCATACGTGTTCATCTCATGCATCCGAGCATTTTCCCCGTTGTCCATTTTGCTATCCGACACTCCTACGTCCTCCGGCGCCCCCTTTTGCCTCTTTTCGTGTGCGGGTGTTGAACTTTCTCAAAATGGACCGAGATTTGCCAAGCGGCCTTGGTACACTACCGGTAGACTGCCTGTCAAGTTTCGTGCCATTTGGAGTCCGTTTGATACTCCAACGGTTAACCGGGGAACCGTAAAGGCCTCGTGTGTGTTGCAGCCCAACACCTCTCCAAAGTGGCCCAAAACCCATCCAAACCCCCTCCATCCTCTCGGCCGTTCGATCATGATCGTGTGGCCAAAAACCGCACCTCTTTTGGACTCTCCTAGCTCCCAGAATCTATAAATAGGTGCTCCCCTCCGAAATGCGGGTCCCGAAACCCTAGTTTCGTCCTCTGCGCCGCCGGACACATCTGCGCCGCCGCCCGCGGCCAACCAGCGCCCGCCATGTGGCAGGTCGCCGCCTCCCACCGCGTCGGCCCGCGGGGCCCGACCGC
>NC_041386.1:430814975-430824412 GCF_002162155.2 Triticum dicoccoides | reverse complement strand
GCCGCCTGCTGCCTTCTCCGGCCACCGCGCTGACATCTCCGGCCACCTCCTCCACAAACTCCGGCGAGATCCAGGCGAACTCCAATGAACCTCGATCCACATGCCCGAAACACTAGATCTGTTCTAGGAGGGGATGAATTCCACTAAGTCACCTTTCCATGTAACATTCTGAAGATCTGTTCATTGCATCATAACTCTGTCATCGTAGCTCCGTTTTGGGCATGTGATATATCGAAATGTTCGTTAGGATGTGCTATTCATTTTGCTCCATTGCACCCTGCTTGTTTGAGTCCATCTTGATGCCCTAATGACTATTTCAAGAGTGCTACAAAAAGTTAGTTCCTGTTTCTTAACAGATCTTGAGCATTTGTCATTTGTGCCATGTTTATTGTTTGCTGCATATGTGCATGAGCTCTACATGTGTTTTGGGCTATGCCATGCCATCTTTACAAGGGTGTATGCCATGTATTTTTTTTATCAATGTGGTGACTAGCACAAGCATGCAAAGTAGCTCTCATGATATTGCTGATTTCAGGGACTTAGAATTTCACTAAGTCATTTCCCTGCTGTTATTTTTATGCCATGTATTCATGTTGCTACAGAGAGATCCATGCTTCTTTTGAGTATGTTCAGTAAGGATGATTTTTACATATGGTTGTGCTCTATCCATCCATGTCCCTATTTGCATTTATGGAGTAACCTAGCATGACTCAATCTTGCTCTGCTTTTGCTATAAAATGTTCCTAGCAGATTGTTTACGTGTTAATCAATTTTGCCAAGGTTGTTGTAGTCATGCATTCTATGAGATTGCTCTTTCCATGATTAGCTTCTTGATCATGTCTTTTGCTGGTAGTATGCTTAGTTTGTCATGTAATGCCTTCATAACTCTGTTTTTGCCATGTCCAGTTCTCTGCAAAGTCTGAATCTGTTAACAAAACTTGCTATGTTTACATGGGTGCCATCATAAATTATGATCCTTTTTGGCTTATGGTCAGTAAGGGACTTTTGTTATATGCTTTGAGTAGATTCATGCCATGCCTTGTATTGCTATGTTCTGATCCTGTAGCATGTTGTTATCTTGTTCTAAACATTGCTTCCTGATGTTATTTCCTGGCATGTTGTTATTTTCACTAAGTCTGTGAAGCTGATATCTTTTGCACTTTTGCCATGCTTGTTTGAGCCTTCTATTTTGTGATTTAGCTGTAGCTTAGTGTTCATCTTTTTTCAAGCATCTTGAGTAGATCACTTCAATGTGCTTTGTTTCTATGTTGGAGTGCAGTAGCTTAATGTCTTGTTGCATTCTAGATGGCATCGTGCTGTTAAGCGCAGAATTGTGCCTTTATTGTTTTGCTTGCCATTTGCAAACCGTGCATCCGATTCCGGTGATCTTTATATTGATTTCGACCGAAATCAACTCATCTTTCCAGCGGAACTCTTGGTTTTCCAATTTGAGGCCTGGTTCAATATTTTCCTTCCGGAGCATGCATATGCATTGCATATCACATCCCACATATCATGCCATGTTTTGCATCATGTTGCTTGCGCATTGCACCATGGTTGATTGTGGTTTCCTTTGCTTGTGTTCTTGCCTTGGGTAGAGCCGGGAGACGAGTTTGTGATCGAGGAACCCGTTGAGTACGCTTACGAGGATCAAGCTTACGTCAACTCAGAGAACTTTGCAGGCAAGATGACCATACCCTCGAAATCACTTCTATTTTTGCTTTCTAGTTGCTCGCTCTATTGCTATGCTGCGATACCTACCACTTGCTATATCATGACTCCCATATTGCCATGTCAAACATCTAACCCACCTTGTCCTAGCAAACCGTTGTTTGGCTATGTTACCGCTTTGCTCAGCCCCTCTTATAGCGTTGCTAGTTGCAGGTGAAGTTTTGGAGTTTGTTCCTTGTTGGAACATGTTTATTGTTGGGATATCATTATTATATCTTGTCTACTTTAATGCACCTATCTACTTGGTAAAGGGTGAAAGGCTCGGCCTTATGCCTGGTGCTTTGTTCCACTCTTGCCGCCAAATTTTTCGTCATATCGGTGTTATGTTCCTTGATTTTGCGTTCCTTACGCGGTTGAGTTATAATGGGAACCCCTTGACAGTTCGCCTTGAATAAAACTCCTCCAGCAAGGCCCAACCTTGGTTTTACCATTTGCCACCTAAGCCTTTTTCCCTTGGGTTCCGTGGACCCAAGGGTCATCTTTATTTTAAACCCCCGGGCCAGTGCTCCTCTGAGTGTTGGTCCAACCTGTCAGCAGCCGGTGGCCACCAGGGGCAACTCTGGGTTGGCCTACCGGAATCTTGGACAATCCGGTGTGCCCTGAGAACGAGATATGTGCAGCTCCTATCGGGATTTATCGACACATTCGGGTGAATTTGCTGGTCTTGTTTTACCATTGTCTAAATGTCTTGTAACCTGGATTCCGAGTCTGATTGGGTCATCCTGGGAGAAGGAATATCCTTCATTGACCGTGAGAGCTTGTGATGGGCTAAGTTGGGAAACCCCTCAAGGGTTTTGAATTTTCGAAAGCCGTGACCGCGGTTATGGGCAGATGGGAATTTTTTAATATCCGGTAGTAGAAAACCTGACACTTAACTTAATTAAAATGAATCAACGGTGTGTGTAGCCGTGATGGTCCCTTTCCGGCAGAGTCCGGGAAGTGAACACGGTTCTTGTGTTATGTTTGAATGTAAGTAGTTTCAGGATCACTTCTTGATCACCTCCAGTTCACGACCGTGCTTTGCTTGTCTTCTTGCTCTGATTTGCGTAAGTTAGCCACCATATATGCTAGTGATTGCTGCAGCTCCACCTCACTACCTCTTCCTACCCATAAGCTTAAATAGTCTTAATCGCGAGGGTGTGAGATTGCTGAGTCCCCGTGACTCACAGATTGCTTCCAAAACCAGATGCAGGTGCCGATGATGCCAGTATAGGTGATGCGACCGAACTCAAGTGGGAGTTCGACGAGGATTCATGACGTTACAATGTTTCCTTTCCAGACGATCACTAGTGGTGCCCAGTTGGGGCGATCGGGGATCTTATGCATTTGGGGTTGTCTTTATTTTGGTTCCGTAGTTGGACCTTGATTGTATTCTGGATGATGTAATGCTATATTTATGTATTGTGTGAAGTGGCGATTGTAAGCCAACTCTTTATCTCTTTCTTATTCAGTACATGGGATGTGTAGACATTACCCCTCTGGTGACATGCCTACAATGCGGTTATGCCTCTAAGTCGTGCTCCGACACGTGGGAGATATAGCCGCATTGTGGGTGTTACAAGTTGGTATCAGAGCCTTCCCCGACTTAGGAGCCCCCTGCTTGATCGAATCACTGGCGTTGTTGAGTCTAGAAAAATGTTTTGAGTCTTATAGGATTATATATATCAGAGAGTAGGATTCTTTTTACTCCTCAGTCCCTTCGTCGCTCTGGTGAGGCCTCCTGATGTCGAGTTTTGACTCTTCTCTTCTCAAATTTCATGAATTTTTTTAGGATCACGCGGGTATCTTGGAATCATTCCGATGGTTTTGTGATGAGAACATTGTTCTTGGTGCCTCCTGACATTTAGGGGTTGTGGCAGTGTCCCGGGGAGTTGAGCTCCGAGGTTTTCTCATCACAACTTTACTGTTGTAGTTCTAGAATACCTGAGTTTCGCCGACATAAAAAATCTCCTTTATGCAGTTGTTGGTGAGATAACCTTGACGCCACCCAGTAGTGGGGCGGGAGTTCGGGAGTATTGCCATAACTCGTATAACGGATGCTTTTCGAAGGTTGAGGTAAATGATTTCCGAAGGTTTCTTGGTTATGTGTTGAAGGATGGATACAGCTGGATGTAGGATTTGCTAGTTTAGGGTGAGATATTATGCTTCCCCTGTATCCCCAACACCTGATTGCATAACCAAAAAGTTTCGGGAGTTTCATAGGTGGGAATTCATGTAGCTCTAGTATTTCTTCCAGCAGATATTTGGTTTGTGATTGGGTAATCCTTACCAATTATTTTTTCATATCCGTACCTTGTTGATTTTATTCTTCTATCTCTATCTAAGTGGCATCTCAATTTATGGAAGTGTCGTGATTTACTTTGGAATTCATTCGTTCATTCTTGTTCGAATGTTAAGGCTATATGTTGCAATTTCGATCCATTGATTCAGCTTGAATATATGTCTGTCAAGATGCTAAGGGATGTCAACCTCTTCAGTATGGCTCCTCCAACGCGTCAGAATCCAGAACCTCCGCCACCACCTCCACCTTCGGAGGCATGGCAAGCTGTCATGGCTGCCACCAACGCCAACACGCAGATGCTTATGCAACTCCTGCAAGAGCGCAACCAACAAAATCAAGGCCATGGCAACAATCAAGCTTAGTTTGCTACCCTCAACCAGTTCCTCGCAAACCAGCCGAAGTCCTTCAGTAACTGTGTCGAGGCCACAGACGCTGACGATTGGCTCGTGGATATCTGCAAACATTTTGAGTGTAGCAACGTCAGGCCTGAGGACTTTGTCAAGTTTGCTTCGTTCCAACTCAAAGACCAAGCTGCTGAGTGGTATCAACAATACAAAGATTCCGAAGGAGGTCGCGTGATTACCTGGGATGATTTCCGCTGAGACTTCAAAGCTCACCACATTCCTCAAAGTGTTGTTGAGAGCAAGCGTGAGGAGTTCCGCAATATAAAGCAAGGCAGCTTGTCTGTTTACCAGTACAACATCCTATTCAGAGGCTCGCTCGCTTTGCCAAACAAGACGTCCCTGACGAGAAGACCATGATTTATCAATTCAGAGGTGGCCTCAGAGAAGATCTGCAACTAGCTCTCATGCTTTTTGAGCCGACCAAGTATGATGAATTCTACAACATGGCACTAAATCAAGAAGCTTCTCAGATCAAGTGCGATGCTTCTAAGAAGAGAGTCAGGGATGCAACTCCTTCTTCTTCAACTCAAGTGGCAGCTAAGCAACAAAAGTTCTAGTTGCCTCCTCCTCCTCCGTTCTGTCAGCCTTATCAGCAGAAGAGCAAAGGTGGCAATGGATCTTCCCACCCACCCAACCCAGGCTATCAGAACAAAGCTTCGTCCCATGCTCCAAGGTCAAGTGCTCCGTATCACCGGCCACTCTCAGAGGTTACGTGCAACAAGTGTCGGCAGAAAGGGCACTATGCGAACAAATGCTTCAACCAGAGGCGCCTTCTGCCTCCTCCTCCTCTTGTGAGATCTACCAGCATTGCAGTGGTCAAGAATAATCCCAAGTTTGCAAAGGTCAACATGATGAACGCAGCTCAGGCACATGACTCTTCAGAACTGATCATGGGTAACCTTCCTGTTAATGATATTCCTGCAAAAGTTCTTTTTGACAATAGTGCATCACTTAGTTTCATCTCAAGACCATTTGCATCTAAACATGAGTTGGCTTTCCAAGTTTTGCCTAGTCCGTTAGCAATTGTCTCACCGGGTAAGCGCATGAACGCAAACTCCATGGTTCCGGATGTTTCTATCAAGATGGGTGAGTACAAATTTCTGTCCTCTCCAATTGTTCTTGGGAACTCGGATATTGATCTAATTCTCGGCATGGACTGGCTTTCTAAGCACAAGGCTCAGCTTGATTGTGCTGCCAGGAAGATTCAATTGACACACTCGTCTGAGGATGTGATCATCTATGCCGCTCGTGACGATACCATTCGACTATTTTCTCTCAATGAGAAGGGCGAGTTGAATGCCATCTCTCAGATTCTAGTCATTTGTGAATATCAAGATGTCTTTCCAGAAGAGCTTCCAGGAATGCCTCCTCATGGACTAGTTGAATTCGTCATCGATCTTTAGCCTGGCACGGAACCTGTTTGCAAACGTCCTTACAAGCTCGGACCTGAAAAGTTGAAGGAGCTGAAGAAACAACTCGATATACAAGAGCGTATGGGTCTGATTCGACCGAGTTCTTCTCCATGGGGTTGTGGTGTTCTTTTTGTCAAGAAGAAAGATGGCACGGACCGATTCGGCATCGACTACCGTCCATTGAACAAGAAGACCATAAAGAACAAGTACCCAGTTCTCAACATCAATGAGCTTTTTGAACAACTCAAAGGTGCTCAAGTATTCTCAAAGCTTGACCTCCGTATGGGCTATCATCAGATTCACATTCGTGAACAAGACATCCCCAAGACAACATTCAGAACAAGCTATGGTTCCTATGAATACACTGTCATGTCTTTCGGCCTTGTCAACGCTCCTCCAACATTATCTCGTATGATGAACTTCATCTTCAACCCTTACACAAATGATTTCGTCTTGGTGTATATCGATGACATATTGGTCTTTTCCAAGAACAAGGAGGATCATGCCAAGCATTTGATATTGGTGCTGGACAAACTCAGAGAACATCAATTCTATGTGAAGTTCTCAAAGTGTGAGTTTTGGCTTGATGAGGTTCTCTACCTTGGGCATATCATCTCCGCCAAGGGCATAGCTGTTAATCCTGAGAAGGTGTCCGCAATTGTGAATTGTGAACCACCTCAGAATGTGAAGCAGCTCCACAGTTTCCTTGGGCTTGCAAGCTATTGTCAAAGATTCGTTGAGAATTCCTCTAAGATCGCAAAGCCTCTTTCCAACCTCCTCCAGAAGCATGTGAAGTATGTCTAGACGCCTGAATGTGACATCGCTTTCAACATCCTCAAAGAGAAGTTAGTCACAGCTCCAGTTCTGACTCCTCCTGATGAATCCAAACCATTCGAGGTATTCTGTGATGCTTCCCTGCAAGGTCTCGGTGCTATGTTAATGCAAGAGAAGAAAGTTGTGCCCTATACCTCTCGCCAGTTAAAGCCCAACGAAAAGAACTACCCCACTCACGACCTCGAGTTGGTGGCAGTTGTCCATGCTCTTTTAACATGGAGACATCTCTTGTTGGGAAGGAAATGGGACATCTTCACTGATCACAAGAGTCTCAGGTACATCTTCACTCAGCCAAACCTCAACCTCAGGCAGACTCGTTGGGTCGAGATGATTCAAGAGTATAATCCGAGTATTGAATATACTCCAGGTAAGGCCAATGTCATTGCTGACGCTTTAGCAGGAAGGCTTACTGCAACAGTTTGATTCTCAAGCCCTTCCAACCAGATCTTTGTGAAGCTTTCCGCAAACTTAATCTCCAAGTTGTTCCTCAAGGATTTCTTGCCAACCTCCAAGTCTCTCCTACTTTGGAAGATCGGATTTGTGAGGCTCAACTTCTTGATTCCATGGTGAAGAAGGTGAAGAATGGGATTGCCAAGAGCCAACCCAAGTACAAGTGCTATCGCCTTGATGACAAAGATACTCTATTCTTCGAGAATTGAAATTTTGTCCCTAAAGGTGACCTTCGTAAAGTCATTATGAACGAGGCTCACAATTCACTCCTATCTACTCATACTGGAAGTACAAAGATGTACCATGACCTCAAGCAGTCGTATTGGTGGACTCGAATGAAGCGGGAAATTGCTTAGTTTGTGAATGAATGTCATGTCTGCAAAAGAGTGAAAGCTGAACACCAATGGCCAGCTGGTCTCCTCCAACCTCTTGCCATTCCAGAATGGATGTTTGACCATATTGAGATGGACTTCGTGACTGGATTTCCCAAATCCAAGCGCGGAAATGATGATATCTTTGTTGTCATCGACAAGCTTACAAAAGTGGCTTATTTTCTTCCTATCAAAGAATCTATCACAGCAGCTCAGTTGGCAGAGCTATATACCTCCAGGATTGTCTCCTTACACGGCATTCCGCAGTTGACATCTTTAGATCGTGGAAGCATCTTTACCTCTAAGTTCTGGGACTCCTTCCAGAAGGCTATGGGCACCAACATTCGCTTCAGCACAACCTTTCATCCTCAAACTAGTGGACAAGTCGAGTGAGTAAATCAAATTCTTGAAGATATGCTCAGGGCTTGTGTCATTTCTTTCGGTATGAAGTGGGAAGATTTTCTTCCATATGCCGAGTTCTCCTACAAGAACAACTTCCAAGCAAGTTCGGGCAAGGCCCCATTCGAGATTCTCTATGGCAGAAAGTTCCGTACTCCTCTTAACTGGCCAGAGACTCGTGAACGCCAACTTCTTGGCAATGACTTGATCACAGAGGCTGAAGAAATGTGCAAAGTCATTTGTGAAAATCTCAAAGCCGCGCATTTGCGCCAGAAGAGTTACTATGATAGCAAGCATCGTGACTTCGCTTTTGAGATAGGAGACCATGTCTACCTCCGCGTCTCTCCAATGAAAGGTACTCGTCGCTTCGGTATCAAAGGGAAGCTTGCACCTAGATACATGGGTCCTTACAAGATCATTGGCAAAAGAGGCGATCTCACCTATCAACTTGAGCTTCCATCCATCTTTGCAAATGTGCACGACGTGTTTCACGTGTTACAGGTTCGCAAGTGTTTCAAGACTCCTAACCGCACCATCAACTTCGAAGAGATTGATCTCCAAGAAGACCTGTCTTATCATGAGCATCCCGTTGCTATTCTTGAAGAAACTAAGCGCAAGACTCGCAACAAGTCTATCAAATTCCTGAAAGTGAAGTGGTCACATCATTCCGACCGAGAAGCCACCTGGGAACGCGAGGACCACCTCCATTCCAAATATCCGGAGTTCTTTCAGTCCTAGATCTTGGGACGAGATCCTTTCGTAGTGGTGGAGTGTTGTAACACCCCGGATGTAATTTACCATATTTGTACTCCGACTCTTGCCATTTTCGTCTCTAAGTTATGAGATTTCCCTGTGGTTGGGTTTTGTCTTCGTTTTGCATTTTTGTCCATGTCATGCATTTCATATCATGTCATCATGTGCATCGCATTTGCATACGTGTTTGTCTCATGCATCCGAGCATTTTCCCCGTTGTCTGTTTTGCTATCCGACACTCCTACGTCCTCCGGCGCCCCCTTTTGCCTCTTTTCGTGTGCAGGTGTTAAACTTTCTCGAAATGGACCGAGATTTGCCAAGAGGCCTTGGTACACCACCGGTAGACCGCCTGTCGAGTTTCATGCCATTTGGAGTCCGTTTGATACTCCAACGGTTAACCGGGGAACCGTAAAGGCCTCGTGTGTGTTGTAGCCCAACACCCCTCCAAAGTGGCCCAAAACCCATCCAAACCCCCTCCATCCTCTCGGCCATTCAATCACGATCGCATGGCCGAAAACCGCACCTCTCTTGGACTCTCCTAGCTCCGAGAATCTATAAATAGGTGCTCCCCTCCGAAATCCGGGTCCCGAAACCCTAGTTTCGTCCTCTCCGCCGCCGGACGTGTCCGCTCCCGCCGGACACGCCCGCGCCGCCGCCTGCGGCCAACCGGCGCCCACCATGTGGCAGGTCGCCGCCTTCCACCGCGCCGGCCCGCGGCGCCCGACCGTGGCCCTCTCGGCACGGGTCGCCGCCGCTCGCGCCCCCGCGCCTCCCCGCGGCGACCGCCGCCTCCCTCGCCGCG
>NC_041386.1:430777746-430814438 GCF_002162155.2 Triticum dicoccoides | reverse complement strand
CGCCGCGCCTCCATGCCGACCGCCACCTCCGCCTCGCCGCCTCCGTCACCCTCCGGTGACCGCGCCTCGCCGCCTCGCCTCCACGCCGCCCACGCCGCGAGCCGCGCCTCCCAGCGCCGGATCTGCGCCGCCCCGAACTCCGGCCGGCGCCTGTTGCCTTCTCCGGCCGCCGCCTGCTGCCTTCTTCGGCCACCGCGCTGACATCTCCGGCCACCTCCTCCCCAAACTCCAACGAGATCCAGGCCAACTCCGACGAACCTCGATCCACACACCCGAACCCTGTAACATTCTGAAGCTCTGTTCATTGCATCATAACCTTGTCATCGTAGCTCCGTTTTGGGCGTGTGATATATCAAAATGTTCGTTAGGGTGTGCTCTTCATTTTGTTACATTGCACCATGCTTATTTGAGTCTATCTTGATTCCCTAATGACTGTTGCAACACTGCTATAAAATGTTAGTTCCTGTTTCTTAACAGATCTTGAGCATTTGTCATTTTTGCCATGTTTATTGTTTGCTGCATATGGGCATGAGCTCTACATGTGTTTTGGGATATGCCATGCCATCTTTACAAGGGTGTATGCCATGTATTTTTTTGATCAATGTGGTGACTAGCACAAGCATGCAAAGTAGCTCTCATGATATTGCTGATTTCAGGGACTTAAGAGTTCCACTAAGTCATTTCCCTACTGTTATTTTTATGCCATGTATTCATGTTGCTATAGAGAGATCCATGCTTCTTTTGAGTATGTTTAGTAAGGATGATTTTTACATATGGTTGTGCTATATCCATCCATGTCCCTGTTTGCATTTATGGAGTACCCTAGCATGACTCAATCTTGCTCTACTTTTGCTATAAAATGTTCCTAGCAGATTGTTTACGTGTTAATCAATTTTGCCAAGGTTGTTGTAGTTGATCCATGCATTCTATGAGATTTATTTTGCTATGGTTAGCTTCTTGATCATGTATTCTTGCTGGTAGTATGCTTAGTTTGTCATGCAATGCCTTGTGTTGAGTGCATCGAGCTCGCAAACATGCCTTCATAACTCTGTTTTTGCCATGTCCAGTTTTCTACTGAGTGTGAATCTGTTAACGAAACTTGCTATGTTTACATGGGTGCCATCATCTCTTATGATCCTTTTTGGCTTATGGTCAGTAAGGGACTTTTGGTATATACTTTGAGTAGATTTATTCCGTGCCTTGTATTGCTATGTTATGATCCTGTAGCATGTTGTTATCTTGTTCTAAACATTGCTTCCTGATGTTAATTCCTGGCATGTTGTTATTTTCACTAAGTCTGTGAAGCTGATATCTTTTGCACTTTTGCCATGCTTGTTTGAGCCTGCTATTATTTGATTTAGCCGTAGCTTAGTTTTCATCGTTTGTCAAGCATCTTGAGTAGATCACTTTCTTGTGCTTTGTTGCTATGTTGGAGTGCAATAGCTTAGTTTCTTGTTGCATTCTACATGGCATCGTGTTGTTAATCACAAAATTGTGCCTTTATTGTTTTGCTTGCCATTTGCAAACCGTGCATCCGATTCCAGTGATCTTTATATCGATTTCGACCGAAATCAACTCATCTTTACAGCGGCACTCTTGGTTGCCAAGTTGAGGCCTGGTTCAATCTTTTCCTTCCGGAGCATGCATATCCATTGCATATCACATCCCGCATATCATACCATGTTTTGCATCATGTTGCTTGTGCATTGCACCGTGGTTGATTGTGGTTTACTTTTCTTGTGTTCTTGCCTTGGGTAGAGCCGGGAGACGAGTTCGTGGTCAAGGAACCCATTGAGTACACTTACGAGGATCAAGCTTACGTCAACTTGGAGAACTTTGCAGGCAAGATGACCATACCCTCGAAATCACTTCTATTTTTGCTTGCTAGTTGCTCGCTCTATTGCTATGCCGCGATACCTAACACTTGCTATATCATGAATCCCATATTGCCATGTCAAACCTCTAACCCACATTTTCCTAGCAAACCGTTGTTTGTCTATGTTACCGCTTTGCTCAGCCCCTCTTATAGCGTTGCTAGTTGCAGGTGAAGTTTTGGAGTTTGTTCCTTGTTGGAACATGTTTATTGTTGGGATATCATTATTATATCTTGTCTACTTTAATGCACCTATATACTTGGTAAAGGGTGGAAGGCTCGGCCTTATGCCTGGTGTTTTGTTCCACTCTTGCCGCCCTAGTTTCCGTCATATAGGTGTTATGTTACTTGATTTTGCATTCCTTACGCGGTTGGCTTATAATGGGAACCCCTTGACAGTTCGCCTTGAATAAAACTCCTCCAGCAAGGCCCAACCTTGGTTTTACCATTTGCCACCTAAGCCTATTTCCCTTGGGTTCTGCGGACCCAAGGGTCATCTTTATTTTAAACCCCCGGGACAGTGATCCTCTGAGTGTTGGTCGAACCTATCAGCAGCCGGTGGCCACCAGGGGCAACTCTGGGTTGGCCTACCAGAATCCTGGACAATCCGGTGTGCCCTGAGAACGAGATATGTGTAGCTCCTATCGGGATTTGTCGGCACATTCTGGTGGCTTTGCTGGTCTTGTTTTACCATTGTCGGAATGTCTTGTAACCGGGATTCCGAGTCTGATCGGGTCGTCCTAGGAGAAGGAATATCCTTCGTTGACCGTGAGAGCTTGTGATGGGCTAAGTTGGGACACCCCTGCAGGGTTTTGAATTTTCAAAAGCTGTGCCCGCGGTTATGGGCAGATGGGAATTTGTTAATATCCGGTAGTAGAAAACCTGACACTTAACTTAATTAATATGAATCAACATCGTGTGTAGGAGTGATGGTCCCTTTCCAGCGGAGTCCGGGAAGTGAACACAATTCTTGTGTTATGTTTGAACATAAGTAGTTTCAGGATCACTTCTTGATCACCTCCAGTTCACGACCGTGCTTTGCTTCTCTTCTCGCTCTGATTTGCGTAAGTTAGCCACCATACATGCTAGTGCTTGCTGGATCTCCACCTCACTACCTCTTCCTACCCATAAGCTTAAATAGTCTTGATCGCAAGGGTGTGAGATTGCTGAGTCCCCGTGACTCACAGATTACTTCCAAAACCAGATGCAGGTGCCGATGATGCCAGTACAGGGGATGTGACCGAACTCAAGTGGGAGTTCGACGAGGAATCAGGACGTTACTATGTTTCCTTTCCAGACGATCAGTAGTGGAGCCCAGTTGGGGCGATCGGGGATCCTATGCATTTGGGGTTGTCTTTATTTTGGTTCCGTAGTCGGACCTTGATTGTATTCTGGATGATGTAATGCTATATTTATGTATTGTGTGAAGTGGCGATTGTAAGCCAACTCTTTATCTCTTTCTTATTAAGTACATGGGATGTGTAAAGATTACACCTCTTGCGACATGCCTACAATGCGGTTATGCCTCTAAGTCGTGCTCGGACACGTGGGAGATATAGCCGCATCGTGGGTGTTACACCTCACGAGGGTATTAAGTGGTTGCTGGTGAAGATGGGCCATACCAGGCCGCTAATGGACCCATGCCCTGGGCCGCAGGCAGGCAAGTCTGGGTACCCCCGTTCCCAGGACGCCGACAACGGCATTTTTGAGCCAACAGCGCTCGCCGAAGCACGATCGTGCTACGACAATCTAATAGGCTGCATCATACGGACAACCGCCGACATCAACGATAAGAAACTCAAGAAGAAAGAAAATATGAGGGCCTACCTCCTAAAGAACCTGCACTAGATATTCTTGTTCCCGGGCCGGGATGAAAAGGAATATAAAAATCCAGATAAGGACCCAACAATGAAGAAGATAAACAAACACGCCATCACCAAGATTAGCGACGCGTTGGCCGCCTAGAAAGCAAGGTTGAAACATCGGATTGTTAACAAAAAGGGAGCCCTACTCCGAGATTGTAAAGGATAATCTGACAACCACTGAAGAGCAGTTTGAAATATTCAAGGCGCCTTGTGAGGCTGAAGCTGCCAAAAAAAGTCGAAGTACATGAAGGGGCTTCAACAGAGGAACATGGGGTGCCACCACCTCAGAAGTCGTGGTTACTGCGGGAAGAGGTCCATGTGGGCCAAGGAGGACACAGAACGCCAAAGTCTGGCATCCCAGACCCCTTGGCCAACTTCACCGCCCCGTCGGAGCCTGACGTCCTTAGGGCACGACACCATTGGTACTCAGTCAAGAAGGTTTTCAAGACGGACCCGATCACGACGAAGTTCATGAGATTGCTGGTAATTTTAGTTTCTGATCAATTCGACTGCACATTTAGTCATATTTGTAAACGATCCTTGTTCCTTTTGCAGAGAGAGCAGCACATTATTGCGGCCGAAAGCAACTTGTCGTCTGAGTCGTTGGTGAGGCCCAAGTGGGACACCCCATTCAATCGGGTGTTGAACATCTTGAAACTACTCCCGGTGGACACTCGGCCGTCGTATGGACGCGTGCACGGTGTCGGAGACGGCGCCATATGGAAGAAGTACTACCATGAGACCACGGAAGAAAGAAAGGAAAGACGGAGGTTAACTGAAGAAAACATCGACAAGAAGGTTGACATTACGGTTGAGAAGAAATCAGCTGAGACAGTCGCAACAGCGGTAGCTACCGCAAAACAGGTGATTGCGGATATGTCTAATGTCTTGGTTCCGGCCGTTTTCAGTTGGAGCAGGCAAAATCCAGAAAAAAAATGCAGCGAACTTTCCCCTTGTCGACTTCTTTGGGAGCAGCTCGACTAGCATTGCACCAGCACCTGCACCTGCTCCTACACCGCCTCCCACACCAGCTCCTGCACCGGCTCCCGTACCTGCTCATAGCAGCTCATCCTCCGTCTTGTATGTGCTCGGCGGTGCTTCGTGTTTGGCTGAGCTCGATGCCCTCATGGTATCTGCCACACCGTCCCTCTTCAATAAATGTATAATCTCACGCTTTTGTTGCCTTTCTGATGTCTCACGTCGAAGACATGTCTTTGCAGGCCGACGTAACCCCATGCACCATATTGTATACCATCGGCGACCAGAAGGTGGACGTGGGGAAGGCGGCGATAATGAAGCCGAAGGAACCATTGTTCCACAGCCGGCTGATCCCCCTGACGTCTTCAAGGTATCCGTGGTCAGTGTCAAACCGGGCCACGAGAATTTGGCTCCTCGGATACTAGGGGGATGACGACGAGACCCCGCGGTGGCTTGGTGGTTGCAATGGGTGGGTCCTGTTGTGGCCAAAGAGTCTGCTTCGTCTGGAGGCAGCCGGGAGCACACCCACGAGCACGCAGCCTCAGCAAGGTATGGACATCAACACCCCACCTACCCAATTAGCGTCGGTTGTCGTGCTACATGATAGCGGTCGGGGTGAGGAAGAGGATCCATTAGTCGCTGATGACGTCGTTGTAGATGAGGATGACGATGATGATGACACTCAACAGTATCTCAATACTGGCGCCTATGATGAGTACTCAGGGTCTGAGCTTCATGAGTCCGTGCCTGAATTGCCGCCTCCGGAGGCTGAACGTATTATAGACGAACTTCCATTAGGAAAGAAGCATAGGAAGAGATGGAGGAAAGGCAACAAAGCTGCTTCTATGATCCAGCTGCCTCAGCAGCCTCGGGTTCAAGACCCGTATACCTATCCCCGGTGCGGCAAAATGGCATATCGCCGTTGAACCAATCCTACCTAAGGCAGCGTTAGAGGCCACACACGGTGATCTAAGGAGACTTCATGATGATGTGCTGCGGAGAGAGAAAAGCCTCATCCCTTGGAAAATCCAGGATACCCACTCTACATGGTTAATGTGCCGCGGCAAAGGTCGTACGTCCACACATGCCCCGCAGACAAGTTCTTCATTTGATTCGATTACATCTTCGACATGTTTCACTTGAAGAAGCTGGATTTTACGTTTTTCCACCTTTATGCCTTGTACATGAACTACATCATCAGGATTGAGCAGATACCTTATATGTGTGTCGATGACCCATACTTCATGCACGAGGGCTTCTTGGCAGTCTACGCACAGCACCGTGAATACGCGAGGGACTAGATCGCCGGTTTCATGGTCGCCAATAAGGACAAGGAGGCGATTATCGTGCCTTATCATCCCCTATAAGTCATCCGTGCGGATATCCTTCCTTCGATTTCAATCATTCATTTGCACGGTGGAGGCTAATTAATTTGAGGATTACTTATTTTGCACAGCGGCGGGCGTGCCGTCCTCATCATCCTTTACCCCAATACTCCCACGTTCTTTACTTGGACTCATCAAAGAACATGAACAAAAAGGATTAAACCCACATCAAGTCTGTTCTCGACAGTGCTATCTTTTACTATGGCATACAGGGTGGAGAGATCAAGGACAAGAAGACAAGGGACGGCAGGCCCGCCTTTAACCATAAGACAGACTTCTGCTGCCTCCAACAACCGAGTGCTACTCTGAGTGATGGATTCTATGTCCTACACCACATGCTGGAGTACAAACGGGATCAGCAGGACCTTCGCATGTCACCTAAATCCGGCGATGCCCATATTCTGCAATGGGCAAAGAATGTAGGAGATATCTGTCGGTGTCAAAACCGGCGGATCTCAGGTAGGGTGTCTCGAACTATGCGTCTAAGGTCGATGGTAACAGGAGACAGGGGACACGATGTTTACCCAGGTTCGGGCCCTCTTGATGCAGATCATACCCTATGTCATGCTTGCTTGATCTTGATGAGTATGAGGATTACAAGAGTTGATCTACCACGAGATCATTGTGGCTAAACCCTAGAAGTCTAGCCTGTATGATTGTGATTGTCCCTAAGGACTAAAACCCTCCGGTTTATATAGACACCGGAGGGGACTAGGGTTACACAAAGTCGGTTACATAGAAAGGAAATATACATCCGGACACCATGCTTGCATTCCACGCAAAGGACAGTCCCATCTGGACACGGGAAGAAGTCTTCTATCTTGTACCTTCATGGCCCAACAGTCCGGCCCATGTCACACAGGCCGGATGCCCGAGGACCCCTTAATCCAGGACCCCCTCAGTAGCCTCTGAACCAGGCTTCAATGACATTGTGTCCGGCGCGTAGATCGTCTTCAGCATTGCAAGGCAGGTTCCTCCTACTCCAAAGCGGTCTTTCGAACATAGAAGACGAGTCCAGCTCTGCAAAGCGAGTACCACACACAACCGCAAAAAGTACAAAATTAAACAAGTCCGATCTACTGACATCTTTTTGTAGTCGGACGCCATGTCTCCGCCCGGTCATTAGTTCGAACCATCTTTTAGCCTCCCGCTTCACGTTTTGAGATGCGGTTTTTATTGGTACGTCTTGTCGAAGCAGAGATCGCGTCCCTTTATCACGGGATCCTCATTAATATGGGCGCGGGTAATCCAATCGTGTTGTTGGAGATCCCTTGGGAATAGGCGAGCATAAAGGCCCGTGAGGAGGCGTTCGATATTCTTCGCCTTTGTAAAGGGACACAAACCCGTCCTTCCTCTTCCTCAACCTTCCCAACCTCAAGCTCCAGCGCCCAGGATTTGATTTCTCCCATTGTTATCCTGCCCTCTAGTTATGTCCGGATCCATCTCCCAAGGCAGGTGAGTGGCCTCCTCGGTCACCGAGGAGGACATCGTGAAGCTTTGGAAGGCGAGGTACCTGACTGTGGAGATCCCCCACAGGCTCCCTTCGAAAGGGCAGGTTATCCCCACACCAAAATCAGGCGAATGGGTTGTATTCATCTCCCACTTCCTCCGTGGGTTAGGGTTCGCTCTTCACCCCTTCGTTCACGGCCTCATGTTCTATTATGGGCTAGATTTTCATGATCTGCCTCCAGAATCTTTCCTTCACATCTCGGTGTTTGTCGTCGTGTGCGAAGCCTTTCTCTGCGTCCCCCCACACTTTGGCACATGGCTCAAGATTTCAATGTGAAGCTGAAGCTAGTTAACGGGGAGCAAGCAGAGTGCGGCAGTGCTATGGTGAGCAAGCTCGCCAGCACTGTCTGGCCAAAAGGCACCTTCGCGGAAACTTCCAACTTATGGCAACAGGAGTGGTTCTATATCACCGAACCACGCGGCACCGAATGGGCAGCCGCACCTGCGTTCTGATCCGGCCCTCCACTGCAACTCGCATCGTGGATAAATAAGGGGCTAGACTGGGGATCAACCAATGAAGTACATATGTTGCAAAGTCGTATCCGGAGTATCCTTGAGAGGGATGTTGGCCTTGTCAATGTGGTCCAAGTGGTGCTAGTCCGCCTGATTCTCCCGTGCCAGCGACGACCTCTCCGTATGTGGGAGTTCAATCCGGAGGGACCGCGGACCCTTCAGCAATTTTTCGGCACAATGCACGAAGGGATGTGGGAACTGTTCTTCAAAACTCGAGAGCAGCGGCCGGATACGTCAGAGGACGTCGGTCTCAACTGCAACCGTCCGGATACATCGGTAAGCACCCAACTTCTGATCGCCACTTGGTTGATTATCCCATTGCAATGTAATGAGAGTTCTATTTTCAACCAGGGCTGGATAAAGAAAGCGGAATGAAGTAGATGTTCAGCTACACTTCCTGAAGACTCGTCTGATCCAGTGTTGGCGAGGATGCTGGTCCCATCGCCGTATCAAGTTCCAGCGCCAGAGGACAAGAAAAAGAGCGAAGAGGCCGAAAGCAGCCTCCATTCTGCAAGTATGCCGGACACAATGTCTGGAGGGGCTGAAGCTCCCTCTTCAAAAGACGAAGGGGAAAGAGAAGGTGACATTCCTTCCCCTCATGGGAGGAAAAGAACTGCATCCGAAAACTTGGAGGTCGAAGCACCGAAGAGAGGGAAGGCATCCCTACACCATGGTTCGGGTTCCGAAGCCGCCGTCGTTGCAAGGCACTTCTCTATGGACAAGCCCATTGCCCAATCATAAGTGAACAAGAATGTTCTAGACATATCCTGCTCTTTTCAAATTACAGGGTAATATTTAAACTATATGCTTGTAGTTCGGCTCACAGTCCGCCCCGACAGTCCTCCTCATCAGGGGACTTATCTTCGGGGATGATGGAAAGCGAGACGCCTTCTCATGCTTCCTCGCCTCCTAGGGCGGATGACTTCTAGGTGTCATCCCGGAGAATCTCCCCTGACCATCAAGTGGTGTGGGGGACAATGAAGACAACACCCGAGGGTGGTACTTCGATCCTTAAGGGTCCGGGGGGTGCAGCCCATGTGAGGGCTAGCAATGAAGGCCCCAAACTATCTGGCTTATAGCTGAAGATGACCCTAGGGTCAAGCAGATGTATCCCTTTGAAGGGAATGCATACTCCCACGGCAGCCTCTAGGAATTCGGAGGTGCCAGATACTCTGACGAGCACATTACAAAGTGTGTCCATCTCAGAGGAACATCGTACCTTAATGGGTACGCTTGTTGAAAGAGTTCTATCCGCGAGAAGCGGTTTGAATGAAGCTTTCCTGGGCCTGTTGAGAGGCTTCGAGGTATGTGACGTAATAGTTTTAACTATTTTTCATGCACAATGCACCTGTGTACAGATACTAGCCCCTGAGGCTCTGGTCGGCTTCCACTAGGAGGCGATCAGAGGATCAAAAAGACATGTTTAGGAAGTAACCTTATTGATCCAAACACAGGCTGTTACGCCCATGGCGACTGCCTAAGCTACAGAAGTTGCAGATCTAAAGCAGAAGCTTGAGTTAGTGGATGAGGATATCACTTTTATTAATAGGCGGCTCGACGAGGCACAAGGTATGTGTTGGCGTAGCTTGTTTATGCATGTATAGTAGTACGAGCACGAGGATAAAAATTATATGAATAATTGTAGATGGTGCTGCCGTGGTTGAGACCCTTCGGGCTGAACTTGCTCGGGCAAAGGAGCAGGCCAGAGTGAGCGACGCAACTGCTAAGGAGGCGGCTGCAGATTTAAAGGCCGGACAGGCCGGCCTGCGCCAGTGCCAGGACAGAATATCCACCGTAGAGCGAGAGCTGAAGGATGCTAATAGTAGGTGCAAATCTCTCGAGGAAGATAACAAAACCAAGGCAGCCGAAATCAACAAGGCCTTACTAGAGGCGAAAGAAGCGCGATCCGATTCTAGAGCGGCTCGGGAGGAGACCCGACGGGCTGGGGAGATAGTGGCTGGTAAGCCCTTTCTTTTACAGAGTAAGTTTGGCGACCCAAAGTATGCCTTGCTTAACCAAATATGGAGTTCTCCAGACGTGTTCTTGGATCTGCCGAGGAGTGTTTCCGACGTGGTGCAGTTCTTTAGGGCACAGGAGGGACGTGCTGTGGAGAGGCTTTTCTGGTCGCAATTCAACGAGGCAAAGTTTCCGGCGCTGCTGAACGAACAGATGGCCCAGTGGGCCGAGCTACACAAGATGTCCGGAGCTGCCATGAAAGAAGTCGTAGTTTGGCTATGGCCAGCCGAACCTGTTCCAAGCAGTTATTTTGGTTTGGTACAGCGGCTTGTCGATGCAGTGCTGCGTATTGACGCCGTCAAGCGGTCAGCGTGCATAGAAGGTGCGCGGATGGCCTTCGCCCGTGTCAAGAGGCATTGGGCAAAGATGAAGGCCACCGATGTTGCAATCGAGGGTCCGCCTGGGAGTAAGGACCATCGCACGCCAGAGCATTATTTGGAGGACGTCCTAGAGGGCGCCCGCTTGATAGAGGGTTAGTGCTCGAAGGATATTATATTTGAATAAATGTACCGGAATTGTAAAAACAATATGATGATACGTTGAAGCTGTGTTATATATTCTTGCCATTATTTCCTCCTGTGTGGTCGTTTCTTATAACCTGAAAGCTTTCTAGTCGTCGGCTTCGGCCCCCTCACGTATAATACGGGGGTGTTCTGAATAGTACCTGCTTACTCTTGACCCAATGTCTTCGTCCGTAATGGAGGTGTCAGTGCGGCGAACAAGGCAATCATACTATAGGGCTTTAATACCTTCACTTAGCCATAGGAGTTTTAAAGTGGGTCTACGATGTAGCCCCTGGTTTGTACGCAGTTATCCAAATATGGTTGGGTGACATAGGTGACCGGAAAATGGTCTTTCGTGTAATACAGAAGAAATCACAAAAGATTCTGATAAGTCATCGAGTGGTTGACCAGCTCTCGCCGCATCATGACAGCCAGTTTTCGGCTTTCTCTATTGTGGTGATTGACCAGGTGAACCGGAAACACAATCGCAGTAGTTCTCCCTTTACTACCCTAGCCAATAGGTCGGAACGTAGGCTAGCAAGCATAGGAGCCGGGCAACCCAAGTATTGACCAAATACATGATTCGGAGCTGATGCATATAAGGCCAAACTCGTGACGCCGAAGTGCGCTATAGAGTTGTTCGGACTTTTTTGGCAATCCATATGTTGCCGTATCAAGCCCCTGGCGATTCACGCCGAGGTGTCTGCGTGAAGAAACCGAAGAATCAAGGTTCATTTGGAAAAGTAAATATTGAACACTGATTATGTTCACTAAAATCTGATTGATACGTCGAATGTAATCTTATAGATTATGACACCACCACGCGGGGCATTTTATGTGCCAGGGGTTGAGGGTTAGGGAAGAGGCTTTATACGGGTTTCAAATAGAACTTTTGGTGTACAAAAAATCTTTTGGATCTCCTGTCGCACGTCTGCGCTGCCTGTGCTTCCATGAAAAGGCTTCCGTAAAGGGAGCGATCCCTGGTTATTTGCAGGGAAGCATGACTCATAAAGAGCCCCTTAAGGTCTATGGGACGGACAAGTATTAATTTACCTGTAACAAAACTATAGAGAAATAGTTAGAAAAGAGGAAAGACTAAAGTTTGGACTAACCGATTTGTAGGCTTGTCCGTTTTGTGCCTCCGCCGATGACCAAGGTATTTTGAGTGCTTAGTTAGGTATGCACGGTGCAAAATCCGCGGGTATAAGAGGCGAGCGACGTAGGCGGAGTTGCTAATCCAGCTCTGAAATTCCAGGCGAGATTGTGATAATAGTACAACCACATGCTATATGGGCACTGGCTTGGTTAGGTAAGCTAGTCAGCCTTACGTGTCGATGTTGCTGTACCATAGATGGGATAGCTACCCTGTGGAGAGTATCCTCGACACAGATGGGGGGGCCAGTTTGAGGACGTACTCTTAGTTCCGTGCACCAGACCTGGTGGGCATGTCACATCTTTGGGGGATCTAGTCCAAAGACCTCGTCACAATCTCCCTGCCGGTATATCGAATGGTGTACTACGCTAGCGACGGCTAGTGGCAACAAGTCGGGATTGTATCATGTGGGTAAAGTGTACAACCTCTGCAGAGTGTAAAACTATTCGAATAGTCATGTCCACTTTCATGGACGACACATGAATCTTTCTTGACATACAGGACCTGTCTTGCTTATTCCCTCTTTGCCCCTATTCTTGAAGCCTATGAAGGATGTGAGTTGATCAAGGATCCTCACTTTGATGAAAGTTATTCTGGAGATAAAACTTGTTTTCATCTAAAACTGCTTTTATCCAACTACTTTATTTGTCAAACAAAATTAGCTTTATGCAAATGAGCCATACATCCTTCCTTTGAAGACACATGTAGCTATTAGGTCCTTCCCCGTGGGAGGCATGTTGACTACGTAATGTACTCATGGCAATAATTTTGTTGACAACAGAGTTCCATGAAGACAAAGGTGATGACTACAACTACTATGGTGATCTATAGAAGTGAGGTCACGTGGACTACATCGACTACCTGTGGCTAAGATGGGGTCGCTATGCATTTGTACTTTCCGTTCTTTTCTGATTGTAATGACATGAGACATTTCACTAGGTCTGTCTTGTGGCAAATATACTACTTATAATGCGTTTATGTATTCTGCAATGATACCATTTCACCATGTTGTCAACATTGATCCTGGGGTTGACATTTAAGCATAGGAGGATCTGGAAGATAATTTCGGGTTCTCACATATGTGGGGGCTGCATGATCTGTCGTTTTAAAATTCTTCCTAAAAATACAAGACTGGAAGAGTGCAAAAGGTGCATCATCTATGATATGTTTAGCGTTTCTATTTGAACTAGAATAGGATTGCACAAGCGTATTCAAAAAGTAATCTGAACTAGTGCATAAAAGGAACTACTGGTGCTGGCAAACCACACCTCATTTTAATAATGTTCACAAGTGTATAATAAGGTTGATAACGACGGCCACATTGAACAAAGTACATCATTCAGCGTCTGGTTGAAAGGTATTGTTTGTACACTACTGCCTCTTATGACCAGTGATTTGATGCATGGATGTTGTTATGTAGCCCATCCGAGCGGGCCATGCACCTCCTGGATCTTTGCTGCTGCTACTTGTAACACCCACAATGCGGCTATAACTCCCACATGTCGGGGCACGACTTAGAGGCATAGCCGCATGGTAGGTTTGTCGCAAGAGGGGTAATCTTCACACAATCCCATGTACTGAATAAGAAAGGGATAAAGAGTTGGCTTACAATCGCCACTTCACACAAATACAAGTTAAACATACATCATCCACAATACAATCAAGGTCCAACTACGGAACCAAAATAAAAGAAGACAACCCCAAATGCTAGATCCCCGATCGTCCCAACTAGGCTCCACTACTGATCAACCGGAAAAGACAAATAAAAACGACCAAGATCTTCATCGAGCTCCCACTTGAGCTCGGTTGCGTCACCTGCACTAGTATCATCGGCACCTGCAACTGTTTGGAAGTATCTGTGAGTCACGAGGTCTTAGCAATCTCACACCCGCGAGATCAAGACTATTTAAGCTTATGGGTAGGAAAGGGTAGTGAGGTGGAGCTGCAGCACTAAGCATATATGGTGGCTAACATACGCAATAAGAGCGAGAAGAGAAGCAATGCAACAGTCGAGAAGCTAGAAGTGATCCTGAAAGCTACTTATGTTCAAGCATAACACAAGACCGTGTTCACTTCCCGGAATCCTGAAAGCTACTTACGTTCAAGCTACATAAGCGATCGATGCATTTTAATTAAGTTAAGTGTCAAGTTCTCTACAACCGGATATTAACAAATTCCCATCTGCCACATAACCGGGGGCACGACTTTCGAAAGTTCAAACCCTGCAGGAATGTCCCAACTTAGCCCATCACAAGCTCTCACGGTCAACGAAGGATATTCCTTCTCCCAGGAAGACCCGATCAGTCTCGGAATCCTGGTTACAAGACATTTCGACAATGGTAAAACAAGACTAGCAAAGCCGCCCGGATGTGCCGAAAAATCCTGATAGGAGCTGCACATATCACGTTCTCAGGGCACACCGGATGAACACTACATACAGCTAAAACCAACCCTCAAGTTTCCCCGAGGTGGCGCTGCAGGTGGCTCTATTTTGGACCAACACTCAGAGGAGCACTGGCCCGCAGGGGTTAAAATAAAGATGACCCTCGTGCTCCGGAAACCCATGGGAAAAAGCCTTAGGTTGTTAGGCAAATGTAAAACCAAGGATGGGCCTTGCTAGAGGAGTTTTATTCAAAGAGAACTGTCAAGGGGTTCCCATAACACCCAACCGCGTAAGGAACGCAAAATCAAGGAACGTAACACCGGTATGACGGAAACTAGGGCGGCAAGAGTGGAACAAAACACCAGGCATAAGGCTGAGCCTTCCATTCTTTACCAAGTATATAGATGCATTAATTAAAATAAGAAATATTGTGATATCCCAACATATCCATCTTCCAACATGGAACAAGCTTCATCTTCACCTGCAACTAGCAACGCTATAAGAGGGGCTGAGCAAAAGCGGTAACTTAGCCAAACAACGGTTTGCTAGGAAGGAGGGTTAGAGGCTTGACATGGCAATATGGGAGGCATGATATAGCAAGTGGTAGGTAGCGCGACATAGCAATAGAGCGAACAACTAGTGTCGTGGTAAAAGCCTACTCCAGTTGTGATGGAATTGCTAGGGTTTTGATGACCAGGGAGCGAATCCGCTTTGCCTGGCTCTCGAGTTATTGTTGTCTGTCCCTAAACCGCCGCCGGGTCGTCCCTTTATATACACAGGTTGACGCCCGGTGGTTTACAGAATCCCGAGGCCGACTCATAAACGTGCTCGGTTCGGTTTCCACCTTTCCTTGCCTTACAATATAAGTTACATATCATATGGCGGTTTATACCTACGGGCCCTAATCCGCCTTTGGGCCCTGGGCCTTCGTGTTAGATCTCCTTTGTAAAGCACCATACATCTTGTCTTCATGGGCTTCAAACATGACTAACTCCTTGTAGGCATAACCCCCCCCCCTGGCCGGTTTATATTTTAATAGTAATATCCCCAACATTAGCCCCCAGATTGATTTGAACTCGTTCATGTCAATCTTCAACACTTAGCAAAATTCCTCCTTAAGCACCTTCGCATAGATCTTGTAAACCGCCATGACGTCATCTTCCAGGTTCGTAATAAACCGCCATGACGTCACCTATTTATTAAAAATTGGATATATCTCACCTTCATTAATGAGCCTCCGACAATCGAGGCGACAGCTCTGTCACCTATCCAACTTTTGGGCTCCTCGATTTTTGTCCTTGTCACTTATCCCTTCTCCTTATAAATAGACCGGGGGTCCTTTTCATTTTCCCCCTTTTGCCTCCCTGCTTCTTCTTCCTTGCGCCGACCTGACTAGTACACGTAGCCACCATCGTCAAGCTCCGCCCTCGTCTTCACCTCCGGCCGCTGCATCAACCTGAACGTTCCAGAGAAAAGCGGCGCGCCTCCGCTGCTTCAACAGCTTCGGTAAGTTCCTCCTCCCTTCCTCTGTAGATCCGCTAGGGTTCTCGCGAGTTCATAGAATCTTTCATGGCGTTCTACCCTTGTTCTTCATTAGATCCTATATGTCAGACTTCAAACTTGATGTTCCTTTGTGCGGTAGCCATGATAGCCCTTATTTTGCCTATCAAACCATGCCTTTTGTGTATAAAAACCAATCTTGGACTTTGCGAACTACTTCAGCACCAACTTTTAGGTCTAAATCTTTTCCTTTTCCTAACATACGGTAGATCCAAAATTCCAATGTGAAACTGTGAAACCAGTTTTTCCTCATTTAGTCATTTTTGCTTCATATCTGTACTTTCATTGTGTGCGTAGGCGGTTTATCCTTTAGAAAATAATCTGTCCTACGCCATTAGTCCCCTTGTAAACCGCCAATCATTTTACCATTTATAATAGCATCAACCTCTGGTTTGAACGATTTTGCATGTTGAATACCTTTTACTTAACCTGCTACGCTTTATGCTTGCCAACCATGAGTCTTAAACCGCCATCAATCTTTTTCCAGCTCTTCATTCGAAATGGCCAAACAATTTTATGCTTGTAACTGGGTCCCTTCTCGGGTTACTGAAGAACAGCTAGATGGATGCGTCAGAACTGGCGCTTTACCAAAATGAAGCGAAATTCACTGGCGCATTCCTGGTCCAGAAAATCCTCCTACCCCTAAGGACGGTGAACTAGTGGTATTTGTTGATCACATGAGCCGTGGTTTTAAACCACCCGGATCCAAGTTTTTTCGTGATGTGCTTGCCAGCTTCTAGATCCACCCTCAAGATATTGGACCCAACTCTGTGTCCAATATTTGCGACTTTCAAGTGTTTTGTGAGGCTTATCTGCAAGAAGAGCCAACTATTGAATTGTTCCGGGACTTTTCTATTTGAACCGTCATACTGAATTTGTAGACGGGCCCAACACTGAACTTGGCAGCGTCTCCATTCAGAAAAGGAAGGACGTCAGCTTCCCTCACGCCAAACTTCATAGCCATCCTAAGGATTGGAACCAGACTTGGTTATACTATAAGGATAATTCCCCTGAAGATGAGAACCCTCTGTCGGGTTATCGTGCTCACCGGCTTACCAACACACATCCATTTCTGCAACGACTGACCGCCAAGGAACGGGCCACATATGCACCATAACTCGCCAAGCTCAGAGCTTTCATGGCTAACGGTTTGACAGGAGTTGATTTTGTTCGTTGCTGGATATCTTGGAGTATTTTACCGTTAAGCCGCCACCCCAGTTTAATGTGCGAGTACACAGGGGACTCAAAAGATCTCCAATGACATATTGATATTGAGCTAATAGAGGCTGAAGTTACTGAGTCTGTTAAGAAGATACTGAATGAATCGGAGGCTCTCTGCAGCAAGACCAGGTTAAGTCCCTTCTATAACTTGAATAAACCGCCAGCTGTAAGAATTGTCTCACTCCTGCTTATACTTGATATTCTTAACTGTGTAATCTTTTATATCCTCTGTCAATCTTTCAACAGGGTGACGTCCCATTTTGGAAGAAGAAACCTCAAGATAAACCGGCCAAGATCCCTCGACCTAAGACGAAGGTTGTCAAGAAACCTGCCAAGAAGAAGGCAGCTGAGTCCACCGGGTTAAACCTCGATGATGATCTTGATAATCCGGCCTCATAGGTAGAACATGACTCTCTTGGTTCGTTTTTCATACACCTCATTGACAATGATTATTATCAGGATGACGCTGAAGGCAACCAAGCCGATGACGCAGAGGTAATTATCCTTTCCTTCGGTTCAAACCCTCTGCCAACACAAAAAATTCGTCAAGCAATCCGGAAAGTAAGATTTTCTCACCCCTAGCTCACTTGGACCCACACTTTCTTTTGAAGAAGCAACAACACGAAGCTCGCCGCACAACCCGGCACAACGGCCAAGTAGTCACTTCGGCTGATTTACCAAATACTCCGGTTCGGAAACGTCGATCTGAGGTCTCACAAACTTCCGATACTTCTTATCCCAAGGCGGGTTATTTCCTGCAACCTCTTAATCCATCCGATTCAAATTAAAATGCCACGTGCATCATCTGGCGAGTCAACGGCCACACAGCTCCCTCCTCTTAAGACTGTTCCTGGGTAAACACTTTAAACTTACTCCTTTTGATGCTTTATATCTGCGTGTTATACTGACCTTTATATCTTTTTCTTTCAGAGCCAAGGCTAGATAAACTGTCTGATGATCATGTGGTTATTGAACTGGAAAGAACTCCAGAACCGGAAGGAACAAATGCTGATGGCATGTTTGATGATCCGCCACCTCAAGATCATGACTTTGTTATTGAACAAGTAGAGGTTGATGCAAAAGGCCATACTGATAAACTGACAAGCCCGATCCGCACTGATGATAAACCGTCCAGTCCGGCTAAGGCAACTGATAAATTGTCAACTCTAGTCAAGGATGTTGGTGACAAGGAAGATGACATTATGATTACTGGTGTTGGCCACACCACCCCTGGCAATCATGTTGCGTTATCAAAGCATAATGCCAAGGAGGAACTTTCTGCTATGGGTAAAGGCAAATGGAGCAAAGACTTATCAAGCTACGCCCACCTCAACTCCCAAGAACTTCATTCTGGTTTTTTAAACCGTATGTACACAAACCGTGACAACGAAGATGGTTTAGTAAATCTGATGAATGAGTGATATGAGGTAACTACATAACCGTTTCTCTCTTATGTCCAATTTCAAGTACCAACTCTAGTAGCCCCCAAGGGCCGATTTATGATGCCAATCTAATCAGGGACTTTGTAATCTCTCAACTTTGCATGCTTATGTGACGCCCCTGATTCAACCGTACACTAATCATACATGCAAATGTGTACGATCAAGATCAAGGACTCACGGGAAGATATCACAACACAACTCTAGACACAATTTAAAATAATACAAGCTTTATATTACAAGCCAGGGGCCTCATGGGCTCGAATACATAAGCTCGAAAACACAAGAGTCAGCGGAACCAACAATATCTGAGAACAGACATAAGTTAAACAAGATTGCCTTAAGAAGGCTAGCATAAAAGTAGCAACGATCGAAAAGGCAAGGCCTCCTGCCTAGGACCTCCTAACTACTCCTCGAAGTCGAACTCCACGTAGAATCATCCTCGGGATCCTCTGGCTCCTGGACTCCATCATATGATCGCAGTAACCGGGAAAAGGGGAAAAAGAAGTAGGAAAGCAATCGTGAGTACTCATCCAAAGTACTCACAAGCAAGGATGTACACTACATATGCATTGGTATCAAATGCTGATGGCATGTTTGATGATCCGCCACCTCAAGATCATGACTTTGTTATTGAACAAGTAGAAGTTGATGCAAAAGGCCATGCTGATAAACCGACAAGCCCGATCCGCACTGATGATAAACCGTCCAGTCCGGCTAAGGCAACTGATAAATCGTCAACTCTAGTCAAGGATGTTGGTGACAAGGAAGATGACATTATGATTACTGGTGTTGGCCACACCACCCCTGGCAATCATGTTGCGTTATCAAAGCATAATGCCAAGGAGGAACTTTCTGCTATGGGTAAAGGCAAATGGAGTACAGACTTATCAAGCTACGCCCACCTCAACTCCCAAGAACTCCATTCTGGTTTTTTAAACCGTATGTACACAAACCGTGACAACGAAGATGGTTTAGTAAATCTGATGAATGAGCGATATGAGGTAACTACATAACCGTTTCTCTCTTATGTCCAATTTCAAGTACCAACTCTAGTAGCCCCCAAGGGCCGATTTATGATGCCAATCTAATCCGGGACTTTGTAATCTCTCACCTTTGCATGCTTATGTGACGCCCCTGATTCAACCGTACACTAATCATACATGCAAATGTGTACGATCAAGATCAAGGACTCACGGGAAGATATCACAACACAACTCTAGACACAATTTAAAATAATACAAGCTTTATATTACAAGCCAGGGGCCTCATGGGCTCGAATACATAAGCTCGAAAACACAAGAGTCAGCGGAACCAACAATATCTGAGAACAGACATAAGTTAAACAAGATTGCCTTAATAAGGCTAGCACAAAAGTAGCAACGATCGAAAAGGCAAGGCCTCCTGCGACCTCCTAACTACTCCTCGAAGTCGAACTCCATGTAGAATCATCCTCGGGATCCTCTGGCTCCTGGACTCCATCATATGATCGCAGCAACCGGGAAAAGGGGAAAAGGAAGTAGGAAAGCAACCGTGAGTACTCATCCAAAGTACTTGCAAGCAAGGAGCTACACTACATATGCATTGGTATGAAATGAAAGGTGTAGTATATGTGGACTGAACTGCATAATGCCAGAATAAGAGGGGGATAGCTAGTCCTGTCGAAGACTACGCTTCTGCCAGTCTCCATCTTGCAGCATGTAGAAGAGAGTAGATGGTAAGTTCACCAAGTATCATCGCATAGCATAATCCTACCCGGCGATCCTCTCCTCGCCGCCCTGTGAGAGAGCGATCACCGGGTTGTATCTGGCACTTGGAAGCGTGTATGTTATTAAGTATCCGATTCTAGTTGTCATAAGGTCAAGATACAACTCCGAGTCGTCCTTTTACCGAGGGACACGGCTATGCAAATAGATAAACTTCCCTGCAGGGGTGCACCACATTTCCCAACATGCTTGATCCCCTTTGGCCGGACAAACTTTCCTCGGTCATGCCCGGCCTTGGAAGATCAACACGTCACAGCCCTACCTAGGCACAACAGAGAGGTCAGCACGCCGGTCTAAATCCTAAGCGCGCAGGGGTCTGGGCCCATCGCCCATTGCACACCTGCACGTTGCGTACGCGGCCGGTGAGCAGACCTGGCAACCTCCATTACAAAGGAAGGTGCGTGATGCGGTCCAACCTGGCATGCGCCGCTCAGTCGCTGACGTCAAGAAGGCTTCAGCTCATACCATGACATCAAGTGCCCATAATTGTTCATGCGTAGTTGGTTAGTGCGTATAGGCCAGTGGCCGAACTCAGATCAAATACCAAGATGTCGTTAAGCGTGTTATCTAGAAGTAAACGCGAACGCCGACCAGGGCCAGGCCCACCTCTCACCTGGGTGGTCTCAACCTGCCCTGTCGCTCCGCCACAAAGATGCACACAAAGGGCCGTCGAGAAAGTATGTCCTTTCAGCCCCCAATTTGTGAATCAACCATGGGTACTCAACGAGCCGACCCGACTTTAGTCACAACATGTATCATGTGTAATATGTATAGTATATACCCATGATCAACACCCGACGTGATCACGGCCCGATAGTATAGCATGGCAGACTGACAAGAATGTAGGGCCACTGATGATAAACTAGCGTCCTATACTAAGCATTTAGGATTGCAGGTAAGGAATCAACAGTTGTAGCAACAATGACAGGCTATGCATCAGAATAGGATTAATGGAAAGCAGTAACATGCTACACTACTCTAATGCAAGCAGTAGAGAGAAGAATAGGCGATAGCGGGCTGATCAAGGGGGAGGGGGGCTTGCCAGATTTCTCTGGCAAGTAGGAGGCGTCAACAACGTAGTCGATCGGGGCACCAGCAGCGACGTCAGTCTCGTAGTCTACCGGAGAGAAGATGGGGAAGAAACAATGAATACAATGCAAACAGATGCATAACGATGCATGACATGACAATGAGCGGTGCTAGGTGGGCCCTAACGTAGTAGGAGGTGATAGCGGCGAAGGGGGAAAACATTCGGGAAAGTATCCTCGGTGTTTCGCGTTTTCAAACAGATGAATCAGAGGGAAAAAATTGCGTGTTTGCTATGCTAGGGATGTGTGGCGGACGAACTGGGTGCGTATCCGGATTCGTCTCGTCGTTCTGTTCAACTTTCATGTACAAAGTTTTTTCATCTGAGTTACGATCTATTTTATATTGAATTTCGAAGTTTAAATGATTTTCTGATTTTCTAGATTTATTTTAATTTGACATATTAAATTGACTAAATGCTAAGTGCACCTAAAACCGTACCCAGTAGCGTGTGCTACAGGCTGATAGGTGCGGGCCGTTGACCGTTGACTCAATAGTCAACAATTAAATGTTGACTGGTCAGCGGGTCCTGCAAGGCCCATATGTCATTGACTGGGACTAGCCCAGTTAGCAGTTGACTGGTCAAAGTTGTGACTGGGTCCACCAGTCATTGATTGACTTATTTTAACAAGGGTTTAATTACTCTAATTAGGATTACTAGAGAATGAGTCCCACTTGTCAACATTAGTGGGTTAGTCTAGTTTTAATCTAACTAATCTAATTAGCAATTAGAGGAGGGCCGGCTTGCTGGGCACTGTATAAAGCCCAGTCGGCTTCATCGTGGCTGTGCATGCATGCACAGGCACACGGCGGCTACGGCCAGCCACGACCATGAGCTCGCACGGGAGTGGCCATGGGCACGAGCGGGCTGGCACGCGCGGGTGTGCAGTTGAGTGCAGGGGGCGCATGGGGTGGAGTCCGCGGCCTACGGCGAGCAGCAGACATCAGCGGCGACAGCGACGGCGGCCGCAGCAAGCAGTGCGACATCAGCGGCGACATTGGCAAGAAACGGCAGCGGCGGCATCAGTAGCAACAACAGCGGGGTGAGGCCATGGCGCACCGGCGCGCGCGACAGGAGCAGCAATGGGACGCGGACACGCACAGGCGGCCGTGGCGCCGTCAGGAGGCCTACGAGGCGCAGTCGGCGCAGGGTGAGCGCGAGCGTGCGCAGGCGCACGGGGGAGCAGAGCTCCGAGCGCGGCCACGGGAGGATGCGGGAGATGGCTACGTCGACGAATCGAGACGGAAATCAGTGGGGAATGGAGGAGGAGCTCACAGTGAACACAAAGACGAGGTCGGGGAGGCCGGGGCTGGACCGAAGCGGCGGCAAACGACGACGGACGACATAGATGTGCGTGGTGAAGATGGCGGCGATGGCGGGCGTACGAGCCGCCCCGGCTCGGTTTTGTTCTCGGGAAGGACGAAGTGGACCGTGGCGGTTCTTCTGGGCATCTTCTTGCGGCGCGAGAAGCGCGGTGGCCGCGGCATCGATGACGACATGGTGACGACCGAGCTCGGGATCGAGTGGATCGAGTGTGGAGAAGGGGAGGAGTGAGCTAGGGTTGTCTAGGGTGTCGGGGTGTCGGCCTTATCCTCTCCCAGACTCCCTGTAGCGCCAGACGTCGAGCATCGGCGGACATGGCGCCGTGGATGGCTGCCACGCCATGGCTCTGCCTACTCTGTACATCATGAAGCTGAAGGAAAGGTTCACGTGGTGGGCTGGGTTGTTAACTGTAGACATAGAGCCCAAGTGTACAGTGTTGTTTAACATTTTCCCTTTTTCTTTTTTTTTGTTTTCTACTTTAACTATTGTTTTGTATTTAGTTTAGGTACTAAATAATTTCAGTTAAATGTGCAAAGTATCACATAAATTCTACACAGTATTTTGGGCTAGTCCAACAAGTTTCAACTATTTTTGAATATTTTACCTATTTATTTAAATCACATTATTTCAATAAAAAGCTTATGGGCCAGTTTCAAAAATCTTTAGGGGCACTTATATATTTTGGAAAATGTTAACTCTTACATGAAAATTAGCCAGTAAATATTTTCAACCCAACCAACATTTTTATTTTACCTTTTTAAAATTTTAATTATTTGACTGTACTTTAAATTGTATTTTAATCGGGTTAGGATCAAAGTGAGGTTTAGAAAAATTAAATGGGATGACATGACACCATTAGTGTGTGATTACTGTAGATTAACTACCGAGGTGTTACAGCTTAGCCTCCAAGGGCCGGTTGAGCTCTTTAAAATGAACCGGTAGTTTTAGAATTGTAATCTTTTAAACTTTTGCCTGTGTAGTCCCCAAGGGCTGGTTTATCTTTCCAAGCTGAACCGGGACTTTAACCAATGTTTACTTTGATTAAATATACATTAGCCCCCATGTGCCAAGTGTATAACTTGTTATGTGCTTGGTACTTCAAATATGTACTGCCAACTCATGATATGTCCTTTTTCTTATAGGCTGAGCTGAGCAAAAAGGAAGCAAAAAAGAAAATATCAAATCCCAGCAAGCAGAAACCTCCAAAGCCGAAGAGGAACTGACCAGTGCCTTAGCAGCCATGGAGAATCTGAAGGAAACTATTAAGAAGGAACGGGCGGATTGGTGTGTAGAGAAAGCCGCATTGCAAAAGAGAGCTAACGCAGAAGCAGCCCTTAAACCGGTGGCCGAATAGCTGACCAGTTTAAAGCGGCAGATAAATGCCATGACCTCTACTGTGTTTGGTAAGTATCCTCATCTGAAGTTTTTTTTCAATATACATTATCCCATCAGTTACCGGTTTACTGATGCTTGCAATGACACTAGAACTCGCATTACCCATCTGGGCTCTAACATGCGGATGAAGCTGAAGGCTGCCTATACTCTGAAAGAGCAGTTATATTCCGGAGCTCAACGGGCCATTTGCATCGCTGCTCATAACAATCCGCCTCCAACCTTGATAAAGGAAACCATTGAGAAGCTACCAATGCTGCCTGCCCGGTTGGACGAACTAAAAAGATCAGCTGCAAGGTCAGGTGCGCTGACTACGCTAATCCAGGCTAAGGGATGTATACTAGATCTTGACTCGTCGGACATAGGCCACGGCTATCCTGGCGTAAAGGAGGATGGTTCAGAGTTTAACAATGACGATCTTCAAAGGTTGACAAGGGAAATGCGCCCCTTAGCGAGCAAATTGGCTGAGGAAACATATCTCTCTCACTATGAGCCGGTTTATGATTCTAATCATAAAAGATATCTTGCGCCAACACATGATGTAGAAGATCTTATTCCGCCAATCCGTAAGCACACCTGTGCCCCTGATGTTCACCCCTCAAACCTTATAAGTGATGAAGCTGTGTTCCAAGCCTTAACTGGAATCGATTGGGCAACCATTGACTTCCAGCCACTGGGTAGAGAGGAGGAAGATGCACCAGCGCAAGAGGATCCACATCCTTCAAGTAAGCCTGGTGATGAGTTATGATCCGGAGGCCGATTTAGCCTTCTACGTATTGCCACACTTGCTAAAAACAATTATTCTTTTTAGGCATTAAAGCGTCTTATAATAGGCTAGTTCAAAATACTTGCTCTGCTATGCCATCGTGCATATTTATGTTGCCTGATACTGTTAATCCATCCTACTTCAGAATATATTATGTTCATAATCTGTATCAGTGTTATGCAAACTGTTCCTGCATACAAGAAGTTTGAAAGTGTCCTGGCGGTTTACCGCTAGACGAGTCATGATGCCCAAATATATAGCCGGGGTTTTATAACCAGGGCTATACTTTGAAAAGAATCAAAGATGAAAGAGATGATACCTGTGATATTGAATCATACTGTTGGTTGACCAACTTTTGTATATTTAAGGGTGATAACCCCAATCTTGAATATTGATAACTCCTTCCATGTTTGCTGGTTTATGATAAAACCGTACCGGGTTAAAATAAACACCGGTGTATTCATATATAATGCTGGTGACTTGTAGTCAAAACCAGACCGGGTCAATAACCGCCGGATTATAGTTGATCATGTACTAACAACTTATCGTTGAAAGCCAACCCGGGTTAATAAACGCGGTTTATCATAAGATATTAAAAAAGCTCACCAAAGGAGAAAAAACTTGTCAAATAAAAACACAAAAAGAACATGCCGAGCTTTTCATGTGCTGCCAGGCCCTAAATCGAGGCTTTTCATGGGCTGCCAAGCCACTGAGTTAAACCATTTTTCGAAGCCTTTTAAGATGGACCTCACATTAACCAATCGTCGTTTTAACTTTGACAAGTTCAGGGTCTATGAGATTGACTTGTCAAATGTTCGGCGGGTCCAGGATTACCTGGACGGAGTGGATTACTTAAAAAGGCAGGATAACCCGGGGTTTTAGGTGAATACACCTCGCTTCCAAGCCTGGCTTGATAGCCTATTGCAAGGGTGTAAGTTCTTTGTTCTATGAGAAGCGAATAGCCCCGAAGCAACATTTGAGTTGTGCTCGGTGGGTGCCTATGTTTGAGTTGTGCTATTGCAACACTCTCTTTGGCCCCACATGATTTCCTTTTGGCCTTAAGCCGATCAAGAGGTGTAGCTATGGTTCAAATACAACCAAGCCCCCAAGTGATTTCCCTAATGGCCTTATGCCAATCAAGAGGTGTAGCTATGGTTCAAATATGACCAAGCCCCCAAGTGATTTTCTTTGATATATGTGGCCTTATAAGACAGATTAATGGGAAATAGAACTCCGCTTTATAAACAGAAGCCCCCATGTAACCACACATGATGTAATAAAAACAACAAAGACCCCACTTTAGCTGAGGCTCCGGTTTATTATAGTGATCATAATATATACATTGTCATAAATATGTACATAAGAAGAGCATGTTGCTCAAGTATAATAAGGCCGAAGATGAGCTATATTCCACGGCCGTTGGGTCTCCTCCTCCGATTTTACGTGAGTCTTTGTGCTCTCGAACACCGATAAGTTAGTATGATCCGTTGTGCAGATTTTTGCTGACCACAAAGGTCCTTCCCAAGGTGGGGACAACTTGTGCATATCAGTCTGATCCTGGATGAGCCGGAGCACCAGATCACCTTCTTGAAAAGTTCTGGTTTTAACCCGGCGGCTATGATAACATCGCAGGTCCTGCTGGTAAATCGTTGAACAAGCCGATGCAATATCACGCTCCTCATCTAATTGGTCCAGTGAATCCTGACGTGCTTTCTCATTATTAGCTTCAACATAAGCCGCCACACAGGGCGAGTCATGACGGATGTCACTAGGGAGAACCGCCTCTGCTTCGTAAACCATGAAGAAAGGCGTGTAACCCGTAGATCTGTTCGGTGTGTTATTGATACTCCATAATAGAGAAGGTAACTCCTCCGCCCAACAAATCGACGTCCAACCATAATCCGGGGCTTGATACCTCTCAAAATTTCTTGATTGGCTCTCTCTGCTTGACCATTGGATTGGGGGTGAGCCACTGATGACACGTCAAGCGTATGTGCTCACGTTGACAAAATTCTTCCATAGCCCCCTTAGACAGATTAGTACCATTATCGGTTATGATGCTGTGTGGAAAACCAAAATGGAAGATCACCTTTTTGATGAATTGAACCGCTGTGGCTGCATCACACTTACTGACTGGCTCTGCCTCTACCCACTTGGTGATCTTATCAATCGCCGCCAAAAGGTGGGTCTTCTTATCCTCGGACCTCTTAAAGGGCCCAACCATATCCAGCCCCCAAGTTGCAAATGGCCAAGTGATTGGAACCGTCCTTAATTCTTGAGCCGGAACATGAGCGCGGTGTGGAAACTTCTGACAACCATCACTGCTTTACTAAATCCTCAGTGTCAGCATGAGCCGTCAACTGATAGAAGCCGTGCCGAAAAGCCTTAGCTACCAAGGATTTGGAACCAGCGTGGTGACTACAATCTCCTTCGTGGATCTCACGCAAAATCTCACAGCCTTCCTCAGGAGATACACAACGCTGAAACGCCCCTGTTGCACTGCAATGATGCAACTCCCCATTGATAATGGTCATTGACTTGGATCGCCGATTATCTGCCGGGCCAAAGTTTTATCCTCTAGTAACTCGCCACGGTTCATATACGCCAAGTATGGGGCCGTCCAATCCGGGATAACATGAAGAGCTGCCACTAACCGAGCCTCCGGGTCAAGAACAGCCAAATCCTCCTCCTTAGATAACTTGACCGACGGATTATGTAGCACATCCAGAAAGACATTGGGTGGCACCTGTTTACATTGAGAGCCTAAGCAACTTAAAGCGTCCGTCGCTTCATTCTTTCTCTGGTCTATATGGTCAACCTGATAACCCTTGAAATGACCCGCCACTATGTCTACCTCTTGTTGATACGCTGCCATGAGTGGATCCTTGGAATCCCAAGTGCCAAACACCTGTTGAGCCACTAGGTCCGAGTCACCAAAGCACTTAACCCGGCTTAAATTAATCTCCTTAGCCATCCAAAGACCATGGAGGAAGGCCTCATATTTAGCTGCATTGTTAGTGCAAGGGGACATTAAACAGAGAACATAACAAAACTTATCACTTCATGGGGAAGTTAATATGACTCCAGCCCCCGAGCCCTCCAATTGTCTGGACCCAGAAAAATGAATAGTCCAATAAGTGTTATCTGGCTTTTCCTCTGGTGCCTGCAAGTCTGTCCAGTCGTTGACGAAATCCACAAGTGCTTGGGACTTGTTTGTTGTATGAGGTATATATTTTAACCCGTGAGGCCCAAGCTCAATAGCCTACTTGGCGACCCGGCCAGTTGCTTCTGTAGCGACCCGACCCGAATGGATCAAGTCTCTGTGCTTAAGTGTCATCCCTGGATCAGTATGCTGACACACACAGAACTCAAGGATTTATAACAGAGGTAAATCACATGTAAAAATAACGTAAATATTATTACCTGAATCCAAAATAGCGGAAGTAACAAGGTTGTGGATTCCCATCAACACCAACGGCAAAGTTGAGTGTAGAAATCGTAACCCTAACGTATCACTTACTCGTCGTAAGATAATCCTGCAACATGAGACGTTGCAGCCACAAAGGGTCAGTACATTGAATGTACTGGCAAATTCACACCATAGAGAATGATGCACAATGGCTATCACTACATGCATATATGGCTGGTGGAAAAGCTCTATGGTCATAAGGTTTTTGTGAAAAGCCAATTTTTCCCTACTGCAAAGGAATAAATTTTATTTAACTATCAAGGTGGTTGTTGAACATTGAGAATGGTTGACAACATTCTCAATCCCAATTAAGTACCATCATTAAACCCAACAAACTTAATTTAAAGTAACATGATGAGATTCACATGATAATCCAAGTACTAGATACTCAAGTTGTCCATAACCGGGGACACGGCTAACCATGATTAGTTTATACACTCTGCAGAGGTTTGCGCACTTTTCCCCACAAGACTCGATCGCCTCCGTTTGGTTTCTCGCACTACATGGTGTTTGAGAAGACGGATGACCGAGACATAGTCTTTCAAAAGCGCTAGCACCTTACGATGGATAGACCGTTACACCTACTTTCCCCTACATCAGCTAGTCTACCCTGTAAGAGTTCGCACGACTTAATCAACTATGCTAGAGCCCATAATAGCTTGTGACTGCACACGGAAGTTTCTAGTATGAAAAATCTCATGATCCCTTTGAGTCTGAGTGGCGGTCCATAAAAAAACAGGCAATCCTGGTCTACCCAGGTGCCTAGACAAGCAATCCTGGAATACCCAGGTGCCTTAATCCATCCAGATGTGTGTTTAAGTTGCCACCTTAAGTAAACCATTAATTAACAATCTCACATCTGTCATGAATACTCTCAAAACCCAATCCACGTCTACGAGCATAGCATGGCAATGTAAGCATAACGTAATAGTAACTCCCAAGGGTTTGATAATAAACAGGTAATAGGTACTACCTCATCAACTACCTCCCAATACCCACATGTTATCAATCCTACTCATGCAATGTTTGAGGGTGATACTAATGCATAAAAACTGGGTATGAAAGGGATGTGATCAAAGTGTGAACTTGCCTGCAATGTTGATGAAGATGATTCGCACTCATAACTCTTGATAGTTCTACTCGTCACACTCCGGTCAATCTATCATAAGCAAGCAATAGTAACCACACATAAGCAATCACTCAGAAGACCGGGAAGAACGAAGAAGATAGTTCGGAAAACATCAAAACCAAGAAAATAACTCTTGCAACATAAAACAATTTGTAACAGTACCAAAATTATATGAATTTGGCCTTATCAGAAAGTTTAGGTCAAGAGCTTCGATTTGCAAAAAGAATCAACTCAAACGGAGCTACGAAACTCAAGTTATGATCAAAAGAAGTTTGAATTCAAATCTAATCTAATTTAGATTTTAAACTTTTCAAAAACATGTTTGAGTTGTATTCCTGGATAGAGGAGACCAGAACGAAGAAGTGGGCGTTGGTTTCGTTGGATTTGGACAAACGAGTAAAAAGTTATGGCTATTTGAAAAATTAGGGCCAAGCTGTTTTACGGAAGAAAAAATAGCTACGGGCTAGGGTCTAATGTATAAATACGTAGACTAATTGATAATCTAATTATTTTATCATATTAGTCTAAAAATAATAAACTACGGAGGTATAAGAAGAAAAAAACAAAGAAAGATACCTTTATAAGGCAGAGAAAAGACAACTTTGGAGAAAGGAGACAATTTCCAAAAGTCGCGCCGGAGAGGAGAAATATATTTTTCTTAAATGAATCTAGTCAAACCAAAATATTGATTTAACCCGAACCGGATGATTTTTGGAGGCTCTATGGGTCTATATTTATTGGTAGAAAAGAGGCTTAGGGATCAAAGGCTAGGCAATGTGAGACTAAACGTAGACAAAATATACGAAACAGAGAAGAAAAGAGGCGGATGGCCTAAAGGCCTTCGGCCGGCCGCTACGGTGCAGTTTTTTTTTACAAAATTCAGCCTAAGAGAAAAAAAAGGCTGGCTGGGCCTGGCCTATTTAAGAGAAAAACAATGGGGCGCCAGAAGCTACTATACTGCGCATGTAGGCGATAAATAAATATGGGCCGCACGTATAGTTTAAAAAAAATAGAAACAGAAGGAAAACCGAATAACAAAATAAAATAAAAACTTTATATAAGCATATTATATATCAAAAATTTTAGAAAAAAAATTTCTATGACATGAACATTTTTCTGGCATTAAATAAAATACACACAAATTCTAATAATTCTAATAGTGCTCCTGCTCTAATAAGATCCAACAAAAATCATTTTAAAAATATCAAAATGAAATCAAATTTATTTCTCTCCAATTTTCTGTTGTAGGGAATCATGTTGCCCTATTTTCCATGTATTTTATTTTTGGAGAAAAATGATTTGAATAAAATCCAAATAACTCCAAATTGAAAAATAATTCCAAAAAGACTTTGAATCTGATCCTTTGAAACTCCCAACTCATATTTCATATAACTTGAAGAAGTCATTTTATCTCCTCTCGTGAAAATCATTGAGTTGCATAAAGTTTCAGAATTGAAAATATTTTCCAAATGAAATTCAGATATTTTCAACACCCCTTGTCATTTAAATAAATGGAAGAAGTCATGTCATCTTCTCTCCAGGGTTTCATGGTGAAACGAATTTGAATTCACGGAGATCACGAATGAAAAATGAAAGTTTGGGAAAGTCCTTTTATTCCCTCTCATTTAACTTTCAAAAAGGTTTCGAATTTCACTCAATTTCACACAATCAATCAAACAATCAATCAAATCTATCTATTTATTATAACATACCAAAATTTAGAATTTTTGGATGTTACAAACCTACCACCCTTAAAAGGAATCTCGTCCTCGAGATTCAGAGAGGCTAGAAAGAAATAGGTTAGGTTCGGGGTCTCTTCAAAATTTCATCAATCGTCTCCGGGGTCTGGGGTGCTACCACCCTTAGAAGCATGGTTACGGTTCCATCAAAACTCATATACTTCATCCATATTGTTAACAGTGTCGGTCTTCTCAGATTTTTAGGATAATTCCTTATCTGGGCTCTTTCGGTAGTGGCATAACCTTTTCCTCGATTCTTTTGTCCTTTCATCTTGGTAAGGTTATTCCGAGACTGGGTCTTCTTACCTGACGGGTCTGGCGCCAATACTAAACAACTAATCGATATCTCATGGTGGTCAACAATTTATGGTTTCTCCTGCAGGAAATGGGTCTGGGTTGATCCTCACCGTATAACCTACGGTTGGCAAAAGCTGCCTTGTACAAGGGAAAAATTCTTATACCATTCTAGGGTTTAAACAAGGTTTGATCATCATCTCTCTACTATAGGTAAGTCACTCAGATTTACCATCCCATATAGCAAGGCGAACAATAAGAGAAAGTCGGTATGGTGATCAATCCATCCCGCACCCAAATCATTACCTTGTATACGGTTTAGCGAATCTCACATTCTAACACTCGGTCATCCTCACAAGCATTGCAGAATTTCTCTTGTCGACGAACCAAGTTCGGATATATCCATAGATTCTGCAAGCCAGACAAACATCTATCGTTCCTTCACAACTCTCAGGTTTTGCGTAAACCCCTATAAAATCGTCTGTCGGTAAAATCGTAACTTCTACCAGGGTTTTTCCTTCAGCTAGAGTGTGCTTGCTTCTTGGAAGGTCCTGGGGCCTGTGGGTTATGGCCCATCTCATTACGTTGTAATCCTTGAGCTCATCCTAGGGGCTACTGATTATTATTCCAACTTCCAACTTCATACCTCCTTTATATCCAATAGTAATTCATCTCTTCATCCTCGCGGGATATCCCTCATACCGAGATAAAAGCTTATACTTATGAAGTCCATATTCCACTTCGTGGAACATCATTATCCTTTCTAGGGTCAAGCATCCTTACAGGGGAATATTGGCCATCTCTGCATGGCACTTCTTCAACTGGGAAACATGAAACATATCATGAACTCCTGACAGTCCTTCGGGTGACTCCAACTTGTTGGCCACTTCTCCCATACGCTCCAAAACTCGGTATGGTCCTACAAATCTCGGGGCTAACTGTCCCTTAACTCCAAATCGTTTAACTCCCCGCAGAGGGGACACACGAAGACATGCTCTGTCTCCAATTTCATAGACTACCTCCTTGAGTTTTTGAGTCTACTTAACTCTTCTGCCTGGACTGAGCTACCTTCAGTCTATCTCGAATAAACTTACCATTCTCTTCTGACTCCTTGATCACATTTGGTCAAAACAGCTGACGGTCTCCAACTTCATCCCACATACTCTTGGGGTTTCACACATATCGAGACAAAACTCGTATTCATTTTGTCCGAAATCCACTCAGTGGAGTATCCTTATCTTTTCCAGGGGTCAACGGTTCTTACAGGGTACTACCACCCTTAAAATGCACAAATCTTCCATAGACCATATTTCTCATATCCTCAGAAATGATCAAAATCTTTCTTCACAGAGTAACAACTCATAAAATCCATATCAGTACCAACGATGCTAACTTTATTCACTCTCAATTGATTACAATCTCTCGCTTTTCCATTACATGTCTCAACTCAACACCTCAATATAAAAGAAAATGTTCTCTCTTCTACTACTCCATTTCTTTTGTTGCAAACTCAACTATCTAGCACAAGTTTCCTTCTCCTTGGGGCATTCTCTGGCAAAGTGGCCTGCTCCATTACAACTAAAACATATTACTTCTGACAAGTATTGAGGTTTCCATTTTGGCCAATTGTTGAGGTAGTGCCCTGACTCCTTACACCTGTAACAGGTGATATGACTCAGGTCCCTCCTGGGCTCCATCCGGTTTCTCTTCCTGGACTTTTCCATTACAATCAGGGCTTCTATTTCCTATGAGTCATATTCTACATCCTCTGTCGAGAATTCTACTAGATCCCCATTCATACAATTCTGGGAGATGTGTCCTTCTTCTCCACATGAATAGCAAGACTTGGTGCAGGGTTTAATTGGTTCTTCTTTGGGTGTGTCCTCCATCTCTTCCTTCATCACAACTTCTTCTAAAATTTCCATGAGGGCTCCTTTCATTACTTCTTTCTTCTGCTGGATGGTTCGTTGTACCATGGGGTAAATGTGACACTGAGCAGGATAGTGGGTAGTCCCTTCACACAAGAAACAAGTAATCTGCGTAGTTGGGCATTCTTTAACTTGGTGAATTCCTTCACAATTAGGGCATTCATCCTTGTGTTCTTTATGGGTGTGTCCGATTTCTCCACAAATCTTGCGTGCACAAGGTTTCTTCATGTCCTTTCCATAAGGCTTCAACTTCTGGGAAACACGCCGAGACTTTGGCAAAGTCAACTTAAATTCTCTCCAAGTGGTTACTCCTTGCCATCCATTCATGGTTTGGTATATCCTCCACCAAGTAGCAACACCTCTTTCAAAGCACTGAAGAGCATGCTGGGTCATATCATTTCCAACTATAGGGTTATTCTCCATGTGATCCTCCATGTTCTGAATCCATCGGTCTGTCTCCAATTGACTCATCGATCCAGAAAATATAAGCTCATCTTCATTCATCCTCTATTGGGTCCATGGGTTTGGGGTAAGATAAGAGAGAGGGAGAGGGATACACACAATGCAAACAACAGTTTTAAAAAGACAGCTTTTATTGGGGCTGTTAGAAAACATCAAACAAATGACAGCTCGCAAACGTCGCATCTAACGTAGGTATATAACAGGGGTATGGTCTTCTAAAGGTCAATAAATCTTCAACGTCTCCAAACTCTTCAAGTCTTGTTCATGCCTCCAATGGCTTGTTCCGATCATGCTTGTCTTTCTCAAGTCCTTTTTGCTAGATTCATCTCTGTTGACACGAAGTCTCTCGTGACCTCCTTTAATATTTTTGGAGTTGCGTTCCAAACTTCCGGGTTTCAACATCCTTGACATGAACCATGGCACTACGGTCCTTCCGTTCCTGACTAATCTCCTGTATCTCGAGGTTTTGCTCCTCCAGCTTGGCTACTTTCAGCTTCTAGGTCCCGAGTTCTTTACGAAATGCTTCCTTTCAAATATGGCTTCTTGTGGCTCCATCTTAACTTCTTGATGTAATACTCCAGATCCTGGTGATACACCGGCTAAGGTTAAAACTTCATATTGCTGATGGGTGCTCCATCAGCCTTCTACCATCCAATCCTTCCATGCATATACATGCTTAACTCAGCACGATGACAATAGTATAAGCGGGAGATAACTTCATGGATAGCTGTGTTTCTGCTCTTGTCATTTCCATGAGCTACCATTCCATAGTTGATATCTCCTGCCTTAGGGTTTTCTTGACAAATCCTTGAGTTCTTAACTCTACATGCTCCGGTCTTTCTCCGATACACCTTGATCTCGGGTATTGACAACTTCCATAGTCTTCCAAGTTCCATAAGGGTAGCCTTCCTAGGTCATACAAATCTGGGAATTCTTCAGAGCCTTTAAATTCTCCTAGTCTTCAGAGTTTTCAACAGTTGTAGTTTCCATTATCATAATGTATGGTAAAATCCTCTTCATTCTGAAGGGTCTCGGTTGTCCGATATCTTGTACTTCTTGGAGTGGTCTTATCAGTCGAATCTTCGTGTGGTCAAAAGGGGAAAGGGGTATGGTCTCACTAAAGGGAATTTTTTTTGAATAAGCTCAGAAGAGAAGAGATGTAAAAGATCTTTTGAAAGGGAAAGTTGTAGAGAAAAATCTTTGCTATGGGCTTGCCAGTTTCTAGGGTCACGTCCTACAGTCAACATGTGCTCTGATACCATCTTGTAGCGACCCGACCCGAATGGATAAGGTGTCTGTGCTTAAGTGTCATCCTTGGATCGGTATGCTAACACACACAGTACTCAAGGATTTATAACAGAGGTAAATCACATGTAAAAGTAACGTAAATATTATTACCTCAATCCAAAATAGCGGAAGTAACAAGGTTGTGGATTCCTATTAACACCAATGGCAAAGTTGAGTGTAGAAATCGTAACCCTAACGTATCACTTACTCGTCGTAAGATAATCCTGCAACATGAGACATTGCAGCCATAAAGGGTCAGTACATTGAATGTACTGGAAAATTCACACCATAGAGAATGATGAACAATGGCTATCACTACATGCATATATGGCTGGTGGAAAAGCTCTACGGTTATAAGGTTTTTGCGAAAAGCCAATTTTTCCCTACTACAAAGGAATAAATTTTATTTAACTATCAAGGTGGTTGTTGAACATTGAGAATGGTTGACAGCATTCTCAATCCCAATTAAGTAACATCATTAAACCCAACAAACTTAATTTAAAGTAACATGATGAGATTCACATGATAATCCAAGTACTAGATACTCAAGTTGTCCATAACCGGGGACACGGCTAACCATGATTAGTTTATACATTCTGCAGAGGTTTGCTGTAACGCCCTCGATGCGGCTATATCTCCGACGTGTCGAAGCACGACTTAGAGGCATAACCGCATTGAAAGCAATGTCGCAAGTGAGGTAATCTTTACACAACCCATGTAATACATAAGGGAAAGAGATACATAGTTGGCTTACAATCGCCACTTCACACAATACATGAATAAAGCATTACAACATCCAAATACAATCAAGGTCCGACTACGGAACCAAAATAAAAGAAGAACCCCAAATGCGACAAAGGTCCCCGATCGACCCCAACTGGGCTCCACTACTGATCAACTAGAACGAAGCAACGCAAAGGACAATATCTTCATCGAGCTCCTCCTGAGCTGGGTTGCGTCACCTGCACGGACTCATCGGCACCTGCAAGCTGGTTTTGGAAGTATCTGTGAGCCACGGGGACTCAGCAATCTCGCACCCTCGCGATCAAGACTATTTAAGCTTATGGGTAAGGTAAAGGTATGAGATGGAGCTGCAGCAAGCGACTAGCATATATGGTGGCTAACATACGCAAATGAGAGCGAGAAGAGAAGGCAAAGCACGATCGAGAAACTATGATCTAGAAGTGATCCTAGAACAACCTACGTCAAGCATAACTCCAACACCGTGTTCACTTCCCGGACACCGCCGAGAAGAGACCATCACGGTTACACACGCTGTAGATGTATTTTAATTAAGGTCAACTTCAGGTTTTCTACAACCGGACATTAACAAATTCCCATCTGCCCATAACCGCGGGCACGGCTTTCGAAAGTTCAATCCCTGCAGGGGTGTCCCAACTTAGCCCATCACAAGCTCTCACGGTCAACGAAGGAATAGACCTCCTCCCGAGACATTCCGATCAGACTCGGTATCCCGGCACAACAAGACATTTCGACAGGGTAAAACTAAACCAGCAACACCGCCCGAATGTGCCGACAAATCCCGATAGGAGCTGCACATATCTCTTTCTCAGGCACACTCAGATGAGACATCCTACGAGTAAAACCAACCCTCAAGTTGCCCCGAGGTGGCCCCGCAGTCTACTCGGTCG
>NC_041386.1:430775119-430777493 GCF_002162155.2 Triticum dicoccoides | reverse complement strand
GGGGGGGGTTAAAATAAAGATGACCCTTGGGCGCGCGACCCCCAAGGGAAAAGAAAAGGGCTAGGCGGCGAATGGTAAAACCAATGTTGGGCATTGCTGGAAAATATTTACTTAAGGCGAACTGTCAAGGGGTTCCCATAATAGCCCAACCGCGTAAGGAACGCCAAATCCGGGAACATAACACCGATATGACGGAAACTAGGGCTGCAAGAGTGGAACAAAACACCAGGCATAAGGCCGAGCCTTCCACCCTTTACCAAGTATATAGATGCATTAATTAAATAAGATATATAGTTATATCCCAACAAGTAAACATGTTCCAACAAGGAACAACATCTCCATGTTCCAACGAGGAACAAACTTCAATCTTCACCTGCAACTAACAACGCTATAAGAGGGGCTGAGCAAAGCAGTAACATAGCCAATCAACGGTTTGCTAGGACAAGGTGGGCTAGAGGCTTGGTTCAACAATATAGGAGGCATGATAAGTAAGTGGTAGGTATCGTAGAATAGGCATAGCAAAAGAGCGAGCATCTAGCAAGCAAAGATAGTAGTGATTTCGAGGGTATGATCATCTTGCCTGCATAGTTGTCAGAGTTGACTGGATCCTTGAAAGCAAACTCAACGGGCTCCTCGTTAGCAAACTCGTCTCCCGGCTCTACCCAAACAAGACAAACAAGCAATAAGGATACAGTCAACCACATGCAAGAACCCAAACAAGACGATGCGATGATGATATGCTATGCGGGATGCGATGCGGGATGCAAAATGCAAGATATGACAGGAAACACATGAACCTGGCCTCAACTTGGAATTCCAAGCGTGCCACTGGAAAGATGAGATGAAATCGCTTGAAAATGATATAAAGAATGCTGGAATCGGAGTTACGGTTTTGAAATGGCAAGCGATACAAAAATGACACCGGTCTGCGATTTACAGCAAGTAGGCATCTAAATGCAACGAAATGAACATGCTACAGCACCCAAACATGACAACAAAATACATGGCAGGGATGCACACAAGATGCTTAACAAAAGTCTAGCACTGAGCTATGGCCAATTCATCCATTAACAGGTTCAAACAAGCATGGCAAAAATGCATATGGCAAACAGATCTCACACTTAGTGAAATTAACACTTGTCTGGAATTTCAGATCAGGTAGCCCTCTTCGGAGCAATAAAACTACATGCTACAGGATCTGAACATGCCAAAGTAAAGCATGGCATGGAGCTACTCGAAGAGCTTAACAAAAGTCTCTTAGTGACCTTGAGCCAAAAGGGATCAGAAAATACAATTGCAAGCATGTGAACATAGCAAAAACATAATCAATTTTTAGACTTAGTGAAAACTGGAGCATGCTGAAAACAAATATCAAGTAGGCATGTTTACGAGCTCGATGCACTCACTACGGTGCAAGTCATGACAAGATAAGCATACATCCATCAAGAAGGCACAAAATGCAAGCTAGACATGGCAAGATCAATAGCATAGCATGCACGGATCAACTACAACATCATCGGCAAAATTGCAAACAAGTTGACAATCTGCCCAGATTCACAAAGTAGCAAAAGTAGAGCTCGATTGACTCAAGCTAGGTTGCTCCATAATTGCAAACAAAGACATGGATGGGTAGAGAACTACAATATTAAGAAAACATCCTTACTGATCATCCTCAAAAGAGGCATGGATCACTAGGAAACAACATGAACATATGGCATCATGAGATAAACAGACCAAGGACTTGGTAGAATTGCTAAGTCCCTGAAATCAGCACTAACAAGTGCTCCACTTTGCAAGCTTGCACAAGTCACCTCACACATCACAAAAATACATGGGTTGCACCTATGGAAAGATGACAAAACCCTTAACAAAACACATGTAGAGCATCAGGGCATATCATGCACACATTAATCATGGCAAAAATGACAAAAAGCTAAACGGAGTAGCAGAACTGACAATTAACTCAAGTAGCCCTCTTCTAACAGCATTTCGGGCATCAAGATGAACTCAAATGAAAATGATGCAATGGAATGAAATGATCTACTCTCTGAGATGAACATTTTGATATGCTATAAGCATGAATCGGAGCTACGGTTGCAAAGTTACGATGCGATGAACAAGGGCACATGGATCTGAAAATACGGGGACTTGGTAGAAAATTATACCCTCGCAAAAAGTAAACCCGGGACGGGTCGGATCCGGGACGGAGCGGTGCAGATCTGAGACGGGTGTTTGGTTCGGGAAGTGGTGGATCTGATCCCGATCCACGGGTTCTCGCCGGAGACGATGGAGATGGCCGGACTTGGAGGAGATCTCCGGAGTAGGCATGCGGCGGTGGGGATGGCCGAGTCCGGCCGGCCGGGGCGCCGCGGGG
>NC_041386.1:430767010-430774515 GCF_002162155.2 Triticum dicoccoides | reverse complement strand
GGAAAGGCGCGCTGGGCGGCGGCGGGATCTGAGCCCGCGCGGGCCTGCCACGGGCCCCGCGGGCCGGCGGCGGTGCGGTAAGGAGAGAGAGGGAGGCAGGGCTGAGGTGGCGCGAGGGGAGTGGTCGAGCGGAGCGGTGGAGCTGAGGTGGCCGGCTCCAATAGGCCGGAGTGAGGTGGCGGGCATGGCCGGACATGTCCGGCGGCGCGGAACGAAATGTCCGGCGGCGCGCGGAGGAGTTTTAGGGTTTGATTTGCACGAGATTTTCGGAGGGAAACACATATATATAGGTAGAGGGAGCTAGGAGAGTCCAAATGAGGTGCAGTTTTCGGCCACGCGATCGTGATCGAACGCTCTAGAAGAAGGAGAGGGTTTAGGTGGGTTTTGGGCCAAATTGGAGGGGTGTTGGGCTGCAACACACACGAGGCCTTTTCGGTTTCTCGGTTAACCGTTGGAGTATCAAACGAAGTCCAAATGATACGAAACTTGACAGGCGGTCTACCGGTAGTAAACCAAGGCCGCTTGACAAGTCTCGGTCCAATCCAGAAATGTTTAATCCCCACACATGAAAGAAAGCTAGAAATGACCACCGGAGGAGAACGAAGCGCCGGAATGCAAAACGGACAACGGGGAAAATGCTCGAATGCATGAGACGAACACATATGCAAATACAATGCACATGATGACATGATATGCAATGCATGACATGCAAGCAATGACAAGGCAAACAACAGCGAATAACTGGCGGACACCTGGCACATCGGTCTCGGGGCGTCAGAACACTCCACCACTACGAGAGGATCTCGTCCCGAGATCTAGAATGGCACCGGAGGGACAACGGAAGAGATAAGAGAAGAGGTAAAACAAATTGCTTCTTTGACAAACGAGTGAAACCAAAGAACCTTGAAAGGTTGAATAACTTGAAAGAAAGAAAAACAACAGAGATGAACAAAGTTGAAAGCACTCCGTTAAGAAAGAGGAACAAGGAAGAACAAATTCGGACAACACTCTGGTAGAAAAGAGAAGCAAAATTTGATAAGATGAGAGAACTTGAAAAGAGGGCATGATACTCCGGTTAAATGGACAATCATAAGAAGAACATGATCTTTGATGAAACAAGATGATGGTTGAAGAAAGCAACATCACAATGCCTCCGGAACGAAAGAATAGAATATAGATAATTGGAAAAGAGTGGAGAAGAAAATGCCATCTTATGCCACAAAAGAGCTTGGGAAGCCATCCTTAGGAAACGGGTCGAGCGGAGTTGTTGGAAAACCAACAACGAAAGGAATAAGCTTGATATGGTCTTATGGAATACATCTCAAATTATGAGGTGACAACCTGCCACTCACGGGAAGCAGAATTGGATTGATATGAACAAGGAGACGAGAAACTTACATCACCGGGAGGATAAATGAAGAACTTGGGTCCTTTATAAGCACCATAATAGCAACAATCCTTAGGGAAAACTTTAGGTGAAATATAACCCAAGATAGCTCCAACGAAGAGGTTGATGGATTTAAAAGACCCCATTCTTAACAATATGTGAATCATGAACCATGAGGTCAAATTATCAAGAATGACATAATACCGCCAGAATGACATAATACCACCTCCAATGATAAAGTAGAAAAAAATTGCGCTCCGGATTACAAGATGAAGAATATTTGAGCTCTTCGGAAAAGAATCTCGATGAAAACTTCGAGAAGGAATAAAATCCTTGATGAACCATCATGTAAAACCTTCATGAAGAACTCCGGTAAAACAAAAGAATGATCAAATGGAAAGAAAGGGTAGTTGAAAACACAAGGTGAAGCCTTGCAATGATATAGATGGAGCTTCGCGACGAGATAATGCGGAAAAGCTTGGAACTCCAGAAAAGAAAAGATGAAACAAGTTCGACCGAGAATTTTGATGAGGCTCTGGAATAAGGAATTGAATTTACTCGATGAAACAAGAATAAGAATTACATTATGCTTATCCTTCACCAATTAAATTGATGACAATCAACGGATTTGACATATTACTTATTCTCGTAGAAAGGATTAAGATAGATACATCGCAAACTTGAGAAAGTCTTCCACGAACCACCGGAAAGATTGAAACAACGAATAAAACCTAAAGAAACACCTGGAAGAATTAAGCAAATGAACGAAGACGCTTGAGAGAATTTAGATACATGAGAGCGAAGAGATCATGAATCTTGAAGAGAATGGAGCAAGATTGAGAGAAAATCTTCTTCGGTCTCCAAAATCTGAGAATTACGACGAGAAACACCACCAAGAATCGTTTAGGTACTCCGGAAGAATCAAAACGAAGAGGTTGAACCAACGATGAAAAGAATTTGGAAGATCTTGGAGAATACATTTGACTGATGATAACTCATTCTTACGTCAAACTTTAAAAGGAATTTAGGATAGCTCCGGGAAATAAGAAGAGTCAGGTAAGATCCTGGGAAAAGACCTGTGGGTTAGGGCCCACTCAAAATAAGCACCATTGAAATGATTTAAAAGAGAGGTTGCACCAGTTGAATTAAATGACTTGAATGAGATAACAACCTCGAAAGAGCTTGAACGAATGCAGAATGGAAACATGAATCTTCGAGATATCTTGAGCACTCCGGAACAATTAAATGGCGAGAAGTGAATGAATATGAGGTGCACCGGCATGAGAAGATATTTGAAACGAGGAAAAAGATATGATCAACACCGAAAGCTTGAATTGGTTCCACCGAAGAAGAAAATGAGTGACGAGAGACGAAGTTGAAGCTTCGTTAGCATCTTTCTGAGAATCACCAGGTAAGAACATGAAGGAAAAGAATGGAGAGACTTCACATCAATGAAGGATACTTGAATAATAAATCTAAGTCCTTGAAGAAAACAAGGTTGGGAGGGAGGGAAAACAAAGGCAACTTGGAGACGGATGAAACAAACACCGTTTAGAAGAAACTGATATTTGATCTTGCGGATGTTGAAATGATCGGATCCACTTGAAGAGAAACACGCCGGTTAAAAAGGATTGACAAAAACAATCTTGATGATCAAGAAGGATTGGTATTCATAACGGAGTATGAGAACACCATTTGGGGAAGGTATGGAATCAACATTTGACTTCGAAGCAACTCGAATACCACAACTCAAAAACAAAACAAAGGATTGGCTTGCGGAATAAGCCGGAACAAACATATGATAGAGATTTCATCCGAAGTTTTCGTGGTGGAGCCTACACGGGCTCGATCGTACAACACCATCATGTGCAAGGCAGTGCACATGACATACGAAGCGTCCCCGAGTTGGCATAGCCAAGGACTCTTTAAGACACAACGAGACCACTGTAAAACCGACCGTGAATAGGCGGACCACTAGACGTCGAACCCCAATTTCATATCATACATCTGTCGGAAAGATATCCTAAGGGCTACTTGAATTCCCACTTATAAACTCCTGAAACTTTCCGGTTATGCAATCAGGTGTTGGGGATACAGGGGAAGCATAATATCTCACACAAATCTAGCAAATCCTACATCCAGCTGTATCCATCCTTCAACACATAACCAAGAAACCTTCAGAAATCATCTACCTCAACCTTCGAAAAGCATCCGTTATACAAGTTATGGCGATACTCCCGAACTCCCGCCCCAGTACTAGGTGGCGTCGAGGTTATCTCACCAACGAACTGCATAAAAGAGATTTTTTATGTCGGCGTACTAAACTCAGGTATTCCAGAACTGCAACGATAAAATTATGACGACAACACCTCAGAGCTCAACTCCCCGGGACACTTCCACAAAACCCCTGACAAGAGGCACCAAGACAATGTTCTCAATATAAAACCATCGGAACGATTCCAAGATACCCGCGTGATCCTAAATTTTTTTTAGTGAAATTTGAGAAGAGAAGAGTCAAAACTCTACGTCAGGATGCCTTACTAGAGCGATGAGGAGACTGGGAAGTAAAAAAGAATTCCTAAACTCTCCGATATATAATTCCTAAATGACTCAAAACATTTTTCTAGACACAACTCGGCCGCTAAAAATGATCAAGCAATGGGGCTCCTAAGGTCGGGGAAGGCTCTGATTACCAACTTGTAATGCCCTCGATGCGGCTATATCTCCCACATGTCGAACCACGACTTAGAGGCATAACCGCATTGAAAGCAATGTCGCAAGTGAGGTAATCTTCACACAACCCATGTAATACATAAGGGAAAGAGATACATAGTTGGCTTACAATCGCCACTTCACACAATACATGAATAAAGCATTACAACATCCAAATACAATCAAGGTCCGACTACGGAACCAAAGTAAAAGAAGAACCCCAAATGCGACAAAGGTCCCCGATCGACCCCAACTGGGCTCCACTACTGATCAACTAGAACGAAGCAACGCAAAGGACAAGATCTTCATCGAGCTCCTCCTGAGCTGGGTTGCGTCACCTGCACGGACTCATCGGCACCTGCAAGCTGGTTTTGGAAGTATCTGTGAGCCACGGGGACTCATCAATCTCGCACCCTCGCGATCAAGACTATTTGAGCTTATGGGTAAGGTAAAGGTATGAGATGGAGCTGCAACAAGCGACTAGCATATATGGTGGCTAACATACGCAAATGAGAGCGAGAAGAGAAGGCAAAGCATGATCGAGAAACTATGATCAAGAAGTGATCCTAGAACAACCTACGTCAAGCATAACTCCAACACCGTGTTCACTTCCCGGACCCCGCAGAGAAGAGACCATCACGGTTACACACGCGGTTGACGTATTTTAATTAAGGTAAACTTTAGGTTTTCTACAACCGGACATTAACAAATTCCCATCTGCCCATAACCGCGGGCACGGCTTTCGAAAGTTCAATCCCTGCAGGGGTGTCTCAACTTATCCCACCACAAGCTCTCACGGTCAACGAAGGAATAGACCTCCTCCCGAGACATTCCGATCAGACTCGGTATCCCGGTACAACAAGACATTTCGACAGGGTAAAACTAAACCAGCAACACCGCCCGAATGTGCCGACAAATCCCGATAGGAGCTGCACATATCTCTTTCTCAGGGCACACTCAGATGAGACATCCTACGAGTAAAACCAACCCTCAAGTTGCCCCGAGGTGGCCCCGCAGTCTACTCGGTCGGACCAACACTCAGAGGAGCACTGGCCCGGGGGGGGGGGGGTTAAAATAAAGATGACCCTTGGGCACGCGACCCCCAAGGGAAAAGAAAAGGGCTAGGCGACGAATGGTAAAACCAATGTTGGGCATTGCTGGAAAAGCTTTACTTAAGGCGAACTGTCAAGGGGTTCCCATAATAGCCTAACCGCGTAAGGAACGCCAAATCCGGGAACATAACACCGATATGACGGAAACTAGGGCGGCAAGAGTGGAACAAAACACCAGGCATAAGGCCGAGCCTTCCACCCTTTACCAAGTATATAGATGCATTAATTAAATAAGATATATAGTGATATCCCAACAAGTAAACATGTTCCAACAAGGAACAACATCTCCATGTTCCAACGAGGAACATACTTCAATCTTCACCTGCAACTAACAACGCTATAAGAGGGGCTGAGCAAAACGGTAACATAGCCAATCAACGGTTTGCTAGGACAAGGTGGGTTAGAGGCTTAGTTCAACAATATAGGAGGCATGATAAGCAAGTGGTAGGTATCACACCATAGGCATAGCAAAAGAGCGAGCATCTAGCAAGCAAAGATAGTAGTGATTTCGAGGGTATGATCATCTTGCCTGCACAGTTGTCAGAGTTGACTGGATCCTCGAAAGCAAACTCAACGGGCTCCTTGTTAGCGAACTCGTCTCCCGGCTCTACCCAAACAAGACAAACAAGCAACAAGGATACAATCAGCCACGTGCAAGAACCCAAAAAAGACGATGCGATGATGATATGCTATGCGGGATGCGATGCGGGATGCAAAATGCAAGATATGACAGGAAACGCATGAACCTGGCCTCAACTTGGAATTCCAAGTGTGCCACTGGAAAGATGAGATGAAATCGCTTGAAAACAATATAAAGAACGCTGGAATCGGAGTTACGGTTTTAAAATGGCAAGCGATACAAAAATGACACCGGTCTGCGATTTACAGCAAGTAGGCATCTAAATGCAACGAAATGAACATGCTACAGCACCCAAACATGACAACAAAATACATGGCAGGAATGCACACAAGATGCTTAACAAAAGTCTAGCACTTAGCTATGGCCAATTCATCCATTAACAGGTTCAAACAAGCATGGAAAAAATGCATATGGCAAACAGATCTCAGACTTAGTGAAATTAACTCTTGTCATGAATTTCAGATCAGGTAGCCCTCTTCATAGCAACAAAACTATATGCTACAGGATCTGAACATGGCAAAGTAAAGCATGGCATGGAGCTACTCAAAGAGCTTAACAAAAGTCCTTTAGTGACCTTGAGCCAAAAGGGATTAGAAAATACAATTGCAAGCATGTGAACATAGCAAAAACATAATCAGTTTTTAGACTTAGTGAACTGGAGCATGCTGAAAACAGATATCAAGTAGGCATGTTTATGAGCTCGATGCACTCACTACGGTGCAAGTCATGACAAGATAAGCATACATCCATCAAGAAGGCACAAAATGCAAGCTAGACATGACAAGATCAATAGCATAGCATGCACGGATGAACTACAACATCATCGGCAAAATTGCAAACAAGTTGACAATCTGCCTAGATTCACAAAGTAGCAAAAGTAGAGCTCGATTGACTCAAGATAGGGTACTGCATAATTGCAACCAAAGACATGGATGGAGAGAGCACTACAATATTAACAAAACATCCTTACTGATTATCCTCAAAAGAGGCACGGATCACTAGGAAACAACATGAACATATGGCATCATGAGATAAACAGACCAAGGACTTAGTAGAATTGCTAAGTCCCTGAAATTAGCACTAACAAGTGCTCCACTTTGCAAGCTTGCACAACTCACCTCACACATCAAAAAAATACATGGGTTGAACCTCTGGAAAGATGACAAAACCCTTAACAAAACACATGTAGAGTATCAGGGCATATCATGCACACATTAATCATGGCAAAAATGACAAAAAGCTAAAAGGAGTAGCAGAACTGACAATTAACTCAAGTAGCCCTCTTCTAACAGCATTTCGGGCATCAAGATGAACTCAAATGAAAATGATGCAATGGAATGAAATGATGTACTCTCTGAGATGAACATTTTTATATGCTATATGCATGAATCGGATCTACGGATGCAAAGTTACGATGCGATGAACTAGGGCACATGGATCTGAAAATACGGGGACTTAGTAGAAAATTATACCCTCGCGAAAAGTCAACCCGGGACGGGACAGATCCGGGACGGAGCGGTGCAGATCTGAGACGGGTGTTTGGTTCGGGGAGTGGTGGATCTGATCCCGATCCACGGGATCTCGCCGGAGACGATGGAGATGGCCGGACTTGGAGGAGATTGTCGGAGTAGGCGTGCGGCGGTGGGGATGGCCG
>NC_041386.1:430750253-430766487 GCF_002162155.2 Triticum dicoccoides | reverse complement strand
CGCGGCAGGGAGAGGCGCGCTGGGCGGCGGCGGGATCTGGGCCCGCGCGGGCCTGCCTCGGGCCCCGCGGGCCGGCGGCGGCGCGGTAAGGAGAGAGAGGGAGGCGGGGCTGAGGTGGCGCGAGGGGAGTGGTCGAGCGGAGCGGTGGAGCTGAGGTGGCGGGCTCCGATAGGCCGGAGTGAGGTGGCGGGCGTGGCCGGACATGTCCGGCGGCGTGGGACGAAATGTCCGGCGGCGCGCGGAGGACTTTTAGGGTTTGATCTGCGCGAAATTTTCGGAGGGAAACACATATATATAGGTAGAGGGAGTTAGGAGAGTCCAAATGAGGTGCGTTTTTCGGCCACGCGATCGTGATCGAACGCTCTAGAAGAAGGAGAGGGTTTAGGTGGGTTTTGGGCCAAATTGGAGGGGTGTTGGGCTGCAACACACACGAGGCCTTTTCGGTCCCTCGGTTAACCGTTGGAGTATCAAACGAAGTCCAAATGATACGAAACTTGACAGGCGGTCTACCGGTAGTAAACCAAGGCCGCTTGGCAAGTCTTGGTCCAATCCGGAAATGTTTAATCCCAACACATGAAAGAAAGCTAGAAATGACCACCGGAGGAGAACGAAGCGCCGGAATGCAAAACGGACAACGGGGAAAATGCTCGAATGCACGAGACGAACACGTATGCAAATACAATGCACATGATGACATGATATGCAATGCATGACACGCAAGCAATGACAAGGCAAACAACAGCGAATAACTGGCGGACACCTGGCACATCGGTCTCGGGGCGTCACATTTGTGCACTTTTCCCCACAAGACTCGATCGCCTCCGTTTGGTTTCTCGCACTACATGGTGTATGAGAAGACGGATGACCGAGACATAGTCTTTCAGAAGCGCTAGCACCTTACGATGGATAGACCGTTACACCTACTTTCCCCTACATCAGCTAGTCTACCCTGTAAGAGTTCGCACGACTTAATCAACTATGCTAGAGCCCATAATAGCTTGTGGCTGCACACGGAAGTTTCTAGTATGAAATATATCATGATCCCTTTGAGCCTGGGTGGCGGTCCATAAAAACAATAGGCAATCCTGGTCTACCCAGGTGCCTAGACAGGCAATCCTGGAATACCCAGGTGCCTCAATCCACCCAGATGTGTGTTTAAGTTGCCACCTTAAGTAAACCATTAATTAACAATCTCACATCTGTCATGAATACTCTCAAAATCCAATCCACGTCTACGAGCATAGCATGGCAATGTAAGCATAACGTAATAGTAACTCCCAAGGGTTTGATAATAAATAGGTAATAGGTACTACCTCATCAACTACTTCTCAATACCCACATGTTATCAATCCTACTCATGCAATGTTTGAGGGTGAAACGAATGCATAAAAACTGGGTATGAAAGGGATATGATCAAAGTGTGAACTTGCCTGCAATGTTGATGAAGATGATTCGCATTCATAACTCTTGATAGTTCTACTCGTCACACTCCGGTCAATCTATCGTAAGCAAGCAATAGTAACCACACATAAGCAATCACTCAGAAGATCGGGAAGAACGAAGAAGACAGTTCGGAAAACATCAAAACCAAGCAAATAACTCTTGCAACATAAAACAATTTGTAACAGTACCAAAATTATATGAATTTGTCCTTATCAGAAAGTTTAGGTCAAGAGCTTCGATTTGCAAAAAGAATCAACTCAAACGAGCTACGAAACTCAAGTTATGATCAAACAAAGTTTGAATTCAAATCTGATCTAATATAAATTTTAAACTTTTCAAAAACATGTTTGAGTTGGATTACTGGATAGAGAAGATCATAACGAAGAAGTGGGCGTTGGTTTCGTTGGATTTGGACAAACGAATGAAAAGTTATGGCTATTTGAAAAATCAGGGCCAAGCTGTTTTACGGAAGAAAAAATAGCTACGGGCTAGGGTCTAATGTATAAATACATAGACTAATTGATAATCTAATTATTTTATCATATTAGTCTAAAAATAATAAACTATGGAGGCATAAGAAGAAAAAAAAACAAAGAAAGATACCTTTATAAGGCAGAGAAAAGACAACTTTGGAGAAAGGAGACAATTTCCAAAAGTCGCGCCGGAGAGGAGAAATATTTTTTTTTAAATGAATCTAGTCAAACCAAAATATTGATTTAACCCGAAATGGATGATTTTTGGAGGATCTATGGGTCTATATTTATTGGTGGAAAAGAGGCTTAGGGGTCAAAGGCTAGACAATGTGGAACTAAACATAGACGAAAATATACGAAACAGAGAAGAAAAGAGGCGGATGGGCCTAAAGGCCTTCGGCCGGCCACGCGCACGTTATGGTGCAGTTTTTTTTTACAAAATTCGGCCTAAGAGAAAAAAAAGGTTGGCTGGGCCTGGCCTATTTAAGAGAAAAACAATGGGGCGCCAGAAGCTACTATACTGTGCATGTAGGCGGTAAATAAATATGGCTGCACGTACAGTTTAAAAAAAATAGAAACAGAAGGAAAACCGAATAACAAAATAAAATAAAATTTTTATATAAGCATATTATATATCAAAATTTTCAGAAAAAGATTTTCTACGACATGAACATTTTTCTGGCATTAAATAAAATACACCCAAATTCTAATAATTCTAACAGTGCTCCTGCTCTAATAAGATCCAACAAAAATCATTTTAAAATTACCAAAATGAAATCAAATTTATTTCTCTCCAAGTTTATGTTGTAGGGAATCATGTTACCCTATTTTCCATGTATTTTATTTTTGGAGAAAAATGATTTGAATAAAATCCAAATAACTCCAAATTGAAAAATAATTCCAAAAAGACTTTGAATTTGATCCTTTGAAACTCCCAACTCATATTTCATATAATTTGAAGAAGTCATTTTATCTCCTCTCGTGAAAGTCATTGAGTTGCATAAAGTTTCAGAATTGGAAATATTTCCAAATGAAATTCAAATATTTTCAACACCCCTTGTCATTTAAATAAATGGAAGAAGTCATGTCATCTTCTCTCCAGGGTTTCGTGGTGAAAAGAATTTGAATTCACGGAGATCACGAATGAAAAATGGAAGTTTGGGAAAGTCCTTTTATTCCCTCTCATTTAACTTTCAAAAAGGTTTCGAATTTCACTCAATTTCACACAATCAATCAAACAATCAATCAAATATATCTATTTATTATAACATTCCAAAGTTTAGAATTTTGGGATGTTACAGCTTCCCTGTTTTGGATGATATCCCCCTAGGGGGCAGAACTGACCACTGTGATAGGATGACCCTGAAAATAATGCTTGAGCTTCCGACTTGCCATGAAAACCCCATACACCAGTTTCTGCTAATGTGGGTACCTCTGCTTGGACTCAATAAGCACCTCACTGATGTAATAAACCGGCTGTTGAACCGGATACTCCTTTCCGGCCTCCTTGCGCTCCACAACAATAGCCACACTAACAGACCGGGCATTAGCAGCCACATATAACAATAAGGGCTCTTTATCAATCGGAGCAGCAAGGATAGGCGGTTCAGCTAGCTGCCGCTTTAAAATCTTAAAGGCTTCATTGGCAACATCACTCCAGACGAAATTGTATGTCTTCTTCATCATCTGATACAGAGGGATTGTCTTTTCTCCCAAATGACTGATAAACCGCCTCAATGCAGCAATACGACCCGCCAGTCGCTGAACATCATTAATACACGCCGGTTTAGCCAGAGACGTCATAGTTGTGATCTTGTCCGGATTAGCTTCAATGCCCCTGTTAGATACCAAAAAAAACCAAGAGCTTGCCTGCTGGTACACCAAAGACACATTTGGCCGGATTAAGCATCATCTTATAAACCCGAAGGTTATCACAAGTCTCCTTCAAGTCATCTATCAATGTTTCCTCCTTTTTGGACTTCACCATAATATCATCCACATAAGCATGAACATTGCGCCCAATCTGATTATGAAGACAATTCTGTACACAACGCTGATAAGTCGCTTGAGCAATCTTGAGCCGAAAAGGCATAGATACATAGCAGAAGGCTCCAAAGGGAGTTATAAAAGTTGTCTTCTCCTGGTCCTTAACTGCCATTTTGACCTGATGATAACTAGAATAAGCGTCCAGAAAACACAAATGGTCACAACCCGCCGTAGCATCAATAATTTGATCAATACGAGGGAGAGCAAAGGGATCAGCTGGACATGCCTTGTTCAGATCCGTGTAGTCGACACACATACGCCAAGTGTCGTTCTTCTTAAGTACCAGCACCAGATTAGCTAGCCACTCAGGGTGAAAGACCTCCACAATAAACCCTGCTACCAAAAGCCGGGCTACCTCCTCACCAATAGCCTTGCGCCTTTCTTCAGTGAATCGGCGGAGAAACTGCCTGGCCGGTTTAAACTTAGGATCTATATTAAGAGTGTGCACAGTGAGTTCCCTCGGTACACCTGGCATATCAGAAGGTTTCCATGCAAAGATGTACCAGTTCTCATGGATGAAGTCGATGAGCGTGCTTTCCTATTTTGGATCCAGGTTAGCACTGATGCTGAACTGCCTGGATGAATCACCAGGAACAAAGTCAACCAGCTTAGTCTCCTCGGCCAATTTGAACTTCAAAGCCGGATCATGCTCTGTAGTTGGCTTTTTCAGAGAAGTCATATCTGCCGAATCAACATTGTCCTTATAGAACTTCAGCTCCTCCGTTGCACAAACCGACTCAGCATAAGCCGCATCACCTTCCTCACATTCCACAGCAATCTTCCTGCTCCCATGTACTGTGATTGTCCCCTTATGACCTAGCATCTTAAGCTGCAGATAAACAGGGCATGATATGGACTCTTGATTTTCACCACTTCAAAAGTCAAAGTCTCTGATCTTGAATCATGATCATCTCCAAAAGCAACCTCTAGAGCTATCTTGCCAACTGGGTACGCCGATTACTAGGCACCACACCATGAAAAATGGTGTTCGACGGTTTAAGATTATTATCTGTCAACCCCATGCGACGGAAGGTTTCATAGTAAAGAATATGGATAATGCTCCCTCCTTCCATGAGGACCTTGGTGAACGTATATCCCCCAACCTGAGGTGCCACCACTAAGGCCAGATGACCCAGATTATCAACCCGGGGTGGATGATCCTCTCGACTCCACAAAATGGGTTGTTCAGACCAACGCAAATAACGGGGCACTTCCGGTTCAACGGAGTTCACTGCCCTTTTATGAAGCTTCTGATTGCGCTTACACAAACTAGTGGTGAAGACATGGTACTGCCCACTATTCAGCTGCTTCGGATTACTCTGATAACCTGATTGTTGTTGCTGCTGATTCCCCTGATGATTATAGCCGCCCTGGTTACCCTCACTGCCTTGATTGCCAGGTCCGTTTTGGTTGCCTTGAAATCCTGACCCGGAGCTGCCACCACCATAACCCGGCCCATGGCAACCGCCCCCTGAACCGCCGGGCGGTCCATGGTCGTACTGAAAAAGATTCGAATTTTTAAATTCCCGCATAATGAAGCAATCTTTCCAAAGGTGCATAGCTGGCCTTTCTTTCGACCCGTGCTTTGGGCAAGGCTGGTTTAGTGGGCGCTCAAGATTGGGACCTAAACCTCCACCCTGCTGGGGTGGTTTACCCTTACGGCATTGACCATTATCCTAAGTGTTGGTGTTAGCCACAAAGTCCAAGCTATTATCCGCCTTGCGCTTACCGTTGTTCCCATGACCCACCGGGTTATCCTGCTACCCCTTGGCACTGCCATTCTTCTTTCCCTTCCTCGGCTTCTCATCCTCAAAGTCAAGGTCCTTAGTACTATCCGAATCGGCATACTTAACTAGAGCTGCCATAAGCGTTGCCATGTCATTGCAGTGACGCTTGAGCCTTCCCAACTTCAGTTTCAAAGGCGTAAACCGACAATTGCCTTCCAACATCAAGACTGCTGTATCTGCATTGATGCGGTCTGATGAATGCAAAATAGCTGAGTTTCGCTTTACCTAATGGGTTGTAGACTCCCCGTCCTCTTGAACACAGGCGGCTAGGTCCACAATGGACATGGGTTGTTTACATGTATCTTTGAAATTCTGGATAAACCGGCTTTTTAACTTAGCCCATCATCCAATGGAGTTAGCTTGTAAACTTTTTAACCAAGTACGAGCTGTTCCTTCCAACATCATGGTGAAGTGCTTAGCACATGCCGCATCATCCACGTCCAATATCTCCATCGCCATCTCATAGCTCTCAACCCATGACTCAGGGGATAAATCGGCAGTGTAATTGGGCACCTTTCGGGGACCCTTGAAGTCCTCAGGCAGCCGCATGTTTCGTAGGGCCGGGGTAAGACACGACACCCCTAAAGAACTAAAAACCACGCCTGGTTCCACCGTAGTGGTTGGACGTACCGGAGTAAGCTGACAGGCCGCATATTGTGCTGCTAACTCGGCTTCTCGACATGCTCAACTGTGATCCACCACATCCTGGGCATTAGCACCGCCACCCGCCGAGTTATGCCCTTGCGGCGGGTTACGGCTTTGCGCACTACTTGATACAGCCGGTTCATGAATATGCCTGCTGTAGCTCCGACTTGGGCGGGGGTGGAATGAATCCTCTCATGACTGTGTGAATAAGCCTGCTGTTGGGTCAAAGCCGTATGAAGGAGCTCTCTTGCCCATCGTGTTCCAATTGCCACTGGAGATTAGCCTTCGCTCGGGAGAGCTGCCAATCATGAAGCGGCGGCGATGATGTTTTCCAAGGGGTTAGAGTAATGACCCGGAGGTGTTGAGACGTGCTGCAATAGGATATTGTTCTGACGAGGCGCCCCCGTTCCAAGTGCCTCCACCCGGTTTACCACTGGCTGGTTGTTGGTTCCCGCTCCTGGCGTGTTAAAGAGGTTCCTTTCCTCATAAACCGGAGGCTGGTGAGACCGGTACCTTCTCCTCATGACATCATCTGACGCGCTTTGATCCAGCATAAGCCGATAAGTGCCTCTAACTCGGCCCACTCTGCGGCCATCCTGGTGTTTTCTACTGCCAAATCTTCCTTAGATTGAACTATTTGATCCTTCACCTTTGCAATCTCTGCGTTATCACGGTCCTGATCTGCCGGATTAACCTCAGCTACTAGCAATGTTGCCAAAGTGTCAAATAAATCGGACAAAGCCTGAGCCGGCGGTGGTGCAGAGCCCCCTGCCCCGGCTGGTGTTGCAGCTACTAAACCGGAAATCACCGCTGTGGCGGTAGAAGAATGTTGTACCGATTGTGTACCGGCCATGAAGATCGCAAGTTGGCTCGGCGGATCAGAGAGGTCCGGAATACTGTCGCCATCGGAACCACCACTAACCCGGCCATCATGCGGCTCATACAGCGACTCGGTCTCTCCGGTTGAAGACTCGTCATCAGAGTAGACGGTGGTTTCGCCACTAGATACTGATCTATCCTCATATTTTGCTCCATGGATGACTCCCATGAAGGCATGCTTTACGGCAGGCTAAACTCGGGCAGGTCTTGCACGCTGAGCCGTCTCGACGATGTCGGTGCAGATGTCCGGCTTAGGGCCCGGTTCATCGATCTTGCCAATGAAAACGTGTATTCCGCCAAAGGGGACCCGGTACCCATACTCAATCGAGTTGGCCTTGGGGCCCCAGCCCGCGTCATCGATGTGGAGCTTGCTGTGACAACTCTTGATCATCCAGCCCACAGCGTATCCCTCGAGTCCTTCGAAGCTGCCCTTCAAGAACTCGAAACCATCATGTGATAGCCCCACGGTGGGCGCCAACTGTCGTGGAATTGTCATGGCAGATGTCCTCGTGAAAGGACTTAGTCGTGGAGCTATCGCGATGGGTTAGCTTGAAGGGGTTAAAGCGGACAAGGGACGCAAGGAATTATACTAGTTCGGCCCCTTACGATGAAGGTAAAAGCCTACTCCAGTTGTGATGGAATTGCTAGGGTTTCGATGACCAGGGAGCGAATCTGATTTGCCTAGCTCTCGAGTTATTGTTGTCTGTCCCTAAACTGCCACCGGGTCGTCCCTTTATATACACAGGTTGATGCTCGGCGGTTTACAGAATCCCGAGGCCGGCTCATAAATGTGCCTGGCTCGGTTTCTACCTTTCCTTGCCTTACAACATAAGTTACATATCATATGGCGATTTATACCTACGGGCCCTAATCTTCCTTTGGGCCTTGGGCCTTCGTGTTAGATCTCCTATGTAAAGGGCCATACCTCTTGTCTTCATGGGCTTCAAACATGACTAACTCCGTGTAGGCATAACCCGACCCCTCATGGCCGGTTTATATACTAATAGTAATATCCACAACAACTAGCAAGCAAAGATAGAAGTGATTTCGAGGGTATGGTCATCTTGCCTGAGATTCCGCAAGGAAGAAGAATGGGTCCATGAAGAAGACAAACGGACGTAGTCGAATGGATCCTCACAAACACAACGTTACCGGAACTAACAAGAAGAAGCAACACCGGAAAGAAACAAACAACATGGTAAACTACCATCACATAAACATGGCATGATGCACCAACAAGTATGATGCATGTCCGGTTTAAAGAGGCATGGCATGGCAAATTGCACAGACAAAACTACAAGTTAAGTGGAGCTCAACATGCAACGAGTTGCATATTGAAGAAACACCACAACAATTATTTAGTTCTCTCCCGTTTAAGCTACTCAACAAAATTAAATGTTGTTAAACATGGCAAGAGGGGAGGCAAAAGTAAAGTACACAATCTAAACAATTCGAATGGGGCCGGAAACATCAAACAACAATTTCGATAAATCCCCATATGCATTTAGCAATTTAATGCAAACACCAAATTAAACATTTTAAAAGTTGTTAGCATGATGCGGATGACATAAACATTTTATGCAATTTTTAGGAAAATGTTGATATGAACATGTTATGAAGCATTTGTCATCGTGGCGGAAACGAAAGGGGTGCCATGGCAATGAATCCGAAAATGATGCCATGACAACATATCGGTTCCGGTAATTCGATTGAGATGTCGGTGCAAAAGAAAGTGTGACAAGAGCATGTCATGATGAACGGTGGGGTGCTCCTGGTAACCGGGTTTCCCACGAGTCGACGGCATGGCAAACGAGGAGGAATGTGCAACGACAACTCGGACACTGTGCAAACATGAACATCTCATACCACAAAAGTATTCGTTCTCGGACGGTCATAGGGGAAGTTGTTGTACACGTTCGTTTCGGATAGGAACTTGATGAATCTACGGTCGATGGTAGTTGTACACTTGGTCTTGTCGGATCCACATTTCTTTGGGCAACGTTAGTCGTACACTTTCGTAGATGTTCGGGGCCGTCGGTAGGGGTACTCACGGTATTGCGATGATAGTGGTACAAGGTCGTCGGGGTACTTGTCGCTCCGGTCTTGATGGTCTCGTTTTTTCGACGGTAGTCGTACTAGTCAGCGGTAGTGGAACTTGACGGATCCGAGCTCTTTGAGCTCGTCGTGGTACTCGTTCATGTTGTAGTCGTACATCTACTGTGGTTGAGGTCTTGGTGGACTTGCAGGCCTTGGCGATTCCGGAGACGCCGGTAGAGGTACTAGACGCGACACTGTGTACTCGTACACTTGTCGGAGAGGACTTTTCCATGAAGCCCAAAATGAAACAGCCCCAAACGGAGGCAACAGAGGCGGAAGCGCACGAGGGTAGTGAGGCGGTGGTCCCGCGGAAACAGGAGGTCGACGATGGTGCGGCACGGGAAGAGCAGCAGCAGGACGGAGTGGCTACCATCGCCCTTGGCGTGGAGCAAGGGAGGCGAAGCTCCTGGAGGCTGGAAGTGCCATGGACCTCGTGCGCACGAAGAGGAGCAAGGAAGGGGAGGTTGCCAGACTCCGATGGCGAGGAGCAGGAGAAGGAGGTCGGGCGGGCGACATGCGCTAGGTGCTTGCATGCAGGAAGGCCGCGGACGCGGGAAGCTCGCCGTGAGGACGACATGGCGAGGCACTCCGGCGACGAGGCTCGTGGCAGGGAAGAAGGGGCCAGCTCCCAGTGGTGGTGGTCGGCTCCGAGGCGGACGGACGCGAGGGGTTGCAAGTGCACGCTCGGGCGCGCGCGAGCGAGCGACGCGATGAAGCAGGAGGCAGGGCAGAGCAGAGGCTCACTGGACCGCAGGGGTCGCCGTCGAGACAGAAGAGATCGAGCGCGAGGGGGGGTCGCGCGCGGGGTGGCCCTCCTGTGGGTGGCGCCACATGAGGAGGACGAAGGGGAGAGAAGGGAGATGGGGATCGATGGAGATGGGGGAAGGTGGCGCAAGGGAACGAGGGAGAGGACGAGGGAGGAGACGAACGACGGGAGAGGGAGGAGGATCGGGCAAGGGAGCGGTCGGCCTAGGGTTCGAGAGAGGGTGGTCCGGCTGGATGTCAGGCCCAAGAGGCCAGCGTGGAATTGGGCCTAGGGAGACGATGGCCTAGGTGGGCCGGCTTGGCTGGCTCCTCTCTTCTCTTATTCTTTTCAAAACAGAAAATAAAGAGAAAGAAAAGGGAAGAAAGAAAAGGTTAGAGAAAGAGTTTGGGCACATGGATAATTTTCCCGGACTCACAAAATTCTGCACGGCCCAAGAAAAATACATTTGGCACCGCTTTGAAGGATTGCATTCAAACATAATTTGAATGTGATTCAAATAAGTTTGAATTAGGAGAAAACATTTTTGAAGAGTGACGAAAACATTTTGGTGGAGCTCGGGAAAGTGACGAAAGGATTTATGGGAAAAGTTTGAGGTCAAGAAAATTGAGATAGAAAAGGAATGGAATTTGTTTTGCAACTATGTTAAGGTGAATTCCAAAATAGTGGAATATTTATTATAGCTCCCTAATATTGGGAGGATAAGTTATGAAGAGAAGTCACCCTTCCCTCGATTTAAATGGATCGAAGATCCATACGATTTATTTAAAAGAGTTTTGAAACGGTTGCAGTATTAATGGCATGATGACATGATGAAATGCAAAATATGCAATGTTGCATGCAACGGACAAAACAAAACACACGACGAAACTCAGATTAGCTGGAAGTCTTCTGGAGCATCGATCTCGGGGCGTCACAACGCTCCACCACTACAAGAGGATCTCGTCCTATGATCTAGGATGGCACCGGAGAGAAATGGAAGAGGAAGAGAAGAGGTAAAACTAATTGCTTCTTTGACAAATGAGTGAAACCCAAAGAACCTTGACAGGTTGAACAAATTGAAATAAAGAATACAACGAAGATGAACAAAGTTGAAAACAATCCGTTAGAAAAGAGGAATAAGGAACATTACGGGAACCTTGTAGGTTGAAAGACATAAGAAAAGGGTTACAATGGACAAGAAGTACATGCAAGCACCCTGTTAAAAAAGATGTACACGGAACGATAAAGATCAATTACGACAACACTCCGGTTGGAAAAATGGAAAGCATAGAATACGAACTTGACAAAAATAAAGCACTTGGATGAGACTCCGATTAGAAGAGGAATGATAGCCACAACACTCCGGTTAAAACAAGATAGAGAAGGAATAAGAATGATATAATTTGGACAGCACTCCGGCTGTAAATGGAAGGAATTGAACATGATCTTGGCAAAGCAAGATGATGGGTCGAAGATAGCAACATCACAATGCCTCTGGAACAAATGTAAGAATGGAATCAAAAGAACGGAGGAGAAAACAACATCTTCTACCTGAAATGAGCTTGAAAAAAGCATCTTTAGGAGAAGGGTCAAACGGAGTTGTTGGAAAACCAACAACGAAAAAGGGTAAGCTTGTTGTGGGCTTATGAAAAAAACATCTCAAAATTATGAGGTAACAACGGACCACTAACGGAAACAATAGATTGGATTGATATGAGCAAGGAGGTGAGAAACTTATTTCACCGGGAGGATAAATGAAGAACTTGGGTCATTTACAAGCACCATAAATAGCAACAATCCTTCGGGAAAGCTTTAGGTGAAATATAACCCAGTATAACTCCAATGAAGAGATTGATGGATTGAAAAGATGTCTTGAGTGAAGAGAAAATGATGGATTTAGATATGTCACTCTTGAAAACTTGTGAATCATGAAACACGAAGGGAAATTTCAAGAATGACATAACACCACCACAAAAGATAAGGTAGAAAGAATTGCACTTCGGAATGCAAGATGAAGAATTCTTGAACTCCTCAAAACAAGACATGTGTTGAATACCATGTTTATTTTAGAGTATAGCTTGGCGGATCTTAGCTCCGAGAGAAATCTTGAAGAACAATTGAAGAATGGAATGAATCCTTGACGAACCACAATGTAGAACCTCCATGAAGAACTCCGGTAACAAAATGATGATAAAAAGAAAGAGAAGTTGAAAACACAAGGTGAAGCCTTGTAATGATTTAGATGGATCTTCGCGACGATATAATAGATAGAGCTTGGAACTCCGGGAAAAGAAAAAAATTAAACAATTGAAACCGAGAATTTGATGAACCTCCGGAATAAGGAATTGAATTTTACTCGATGAAACAAGAATAAGAATTACATTCTGCTTATCCTTCATCAATTAAATTGATGACACACAATGGATTTGGCATATTACTCATTCTCATTGAAAGGATTAAGAGAGATGTAGCACAAACTTGAGAAAGGTCTTCAACGATCCACCGGTAGGATTTGGGAAGAACGAATGAATTGATACAATAACAACGGAAGAGAATTCTTGAATGAACCGTCGTAAGGATTGAAAATGAAAGTAGCAAAGGCAAAATTCACCGGGAAGAATTGGAAAACGAAAGATGATACTTGAGGGAATTTAGATACATGAGAACGAAGAGATCACGAGATGATAAGAGAATACTTGAGTGATGCACCGGTATGATTTGGAGAACGAGAGCTGAAAGCTGGAATGAATACTTCTGAGATGACGGGCTCTTGAGAAACAAACTGAAAAGACTCATGAATTGCTCCATATGGGTGAAAAGAATTTTTCACAATAAAAAATAATTATGAGAGGATGGCATGAAGCTAGAACCACGAATCTTTGGAAGAATGGGTAAGATTTGGAGGAGAAACTCTTCTTCGGTCTTCAAATGTTGAGAATGACGATGATAAACATGACCACGAATTGTTGAGACACCCCGGAATAATGAACAATAAAAATGTTGAATCAACAATGAAAAGAATATCAAAGATCTTGGAGAAAGACATATGCTTGATGATAATTCATTCTTACATAAACTTTGAAATGAATTTGAGGATAACTCCAGAAAAATTAGAAGAGTCAGGTAAGATCCTAGGAAAAGACCTGTGGGTTAGGGCCCACTCAAAAGATACACCATTGAACGATTTAAAAGAGACATTGCACCGGTTGAATTAAATGGCTTGAATTTGATTACAACCTCGAAAGAGCTTGAACAAGAATCTTCGAGATATCTTCGGCACTTCGGATATGAATAGACAGAGGTGAACAATTATGAGGTGCACCGGCATGACGAAACATTTGAAATGAGGAAAAAATATGATCGACAAAGCTTGACTTGAATCCATCGGAGAAGAAAGAGAACGAATAATGATGAACTTGAGGCTCTGTTAGTATCTTCCTGAGAATCACCAGATAAGAACATTGACAGAAAAGAATGGAGAGGCTTCCCATCAATAAGATGGATACTTGATTAAGAAATCTGAGTCCTTGAAGAAAAAGGGTGGGAGGGCGGGAAAAACAAAGGCAACTTGGGACGGATGAAACAAATAACGTTGAGAAGATTATGAGTTGATCTTGCGGACATTGAAAATGATCGGATCCACCTGAAGAGAAGCACATCGGTAGAAAAGAATTAACATGACCATCTCGATGATCGAGAAGGATTAGTATTCACATAGGAATATGAGAACACCGCTTAGTAGAGGTATGGAATCAACACTTGACATTGAAGCAACTCAAATACCACAACTAAAAAACAAAACAAAGGATCGGCTTGCAGAATAAGCCGAAACAAACATATGTCAGACCCCATATCGTATCATGTGTCTGTTGGAAAGACATTCTAGGAGCTATGTGAATTCCCACTTATAAACTCCCAAAACTTTCTGGTTATGCAATCAGATGTTGGGGATACAGGGGAAGCATAATATCTCACCCAAACTAACAATCCCTACATCCAGCTGTATCCATCCTTCAACACGTAACTAAGAAACCTTCAGAAATCATGTACCTCAACCTTCGAAAAGCATCCGTTATACGAGTTATGGCAATACTCCTGAACTCCCGCCCCAGTATCGGGTGGCGTCGAGGTTATCTCACCAACAACCGCATAAATGAGATTTTCGATGTCGGTGAAACTCAGGTATTCCAGAACTGCAACGATAAAATTGTGACGACAACACCTCGGAGCTCAACTCCCCGGGACACTGCCACAACCCCTAAATGTCCGGAGGCACCAAGAACAATGTTCTTGTCACAAGACTATCAGAACGATTCCAAGATACCCGCGTGGTCCTAAATTTTTTTAGTGAAATTTGAGGAGAGAAAAGTCATAACTTCTATGTCAGGAGGCCTCACCATAGCGACGAAGGGACTGAGGAGTAAAAAGAATCCTACTCTCCGATATATATAATCCTAAGACTCAAAACATTTTGTTCTAAACTCCACAACGTCAATGATTCGATCAAGCAGGGGGCTTCTAAGTCGGGGATGGCTCTGATACTAACTTGTAACACCCACAATGCGGCTATAACTCCCACGTGTTGGGCACGACTTAGAGGCATAGCTGCATGGTAGATTTGTCGCAAGAGGGGTAATCTTCACATAATCCCATGTACTGAATAAGAAAGGGATAAAGAGTTGGCTTACAATCGCCACTTCACACAAATACAATTTAAACATACATCATCCATAATACAATCAAGGTCCAACTACGAAACAAAAATAAAAGAAGACAACCCAAAATGCTAGATCCCGATCGTCCCAACTGGGCTCCACTACTGATCAACCGGAAAAGACAAATAAAAATGACCAAGATCTTCATCGAGCTCCCACTTGAGCTCGGTTGCGTCACATGCACTAGTATCATCGGCACCTGCAACTGTTTGGAAGTATTTGTGAGTCACGAGGTCTTAGCAATCTCACACCCGCGAGATCAAGACTATTTAAGCTTATGGGTAGGAAAGGGTAGTGAGGTGGAGCTGCAGCACTAAGCATATATGGTGGCTAACATACGCAAAAAAGATCGAGAAGAGAAGCAACGCAACGGTCGAGAAGCTAGAAGTGATCAAGAAGTGATCCTGAAAGCTACTTACGTTCAAGCATAACACAAGACCGTGTTCACTTCCCGGACTCCGTCGGAAAGAGATCATCACGGCTACACACGCGGTTGATGCATTTTAATTAAGTTAAGTGTCAAGTTCTCTACAACCGAATATTAACAAATTCCCATCTGCCACATAACCGCGGGCACGGTTTTCGAAAGTTCAAACCCTGCAAGGGTGTCCCAACTTAGCCCATCACAAGCTCTCACGGTCAACGAAGGATATTCCTTCTCCCGGGAAGACCCGATCAGTCTCGGAATCCCGGTTACAAGACATTTCGACAATGGTAAAACAAGACCAGCAAAGCTGCCCGGATGTGCCGACAAATCCCGATTGGAGCTGCACATATCTCGTTCTCAGGGCACACCAGATGAACACTACATACAGCTAAAACCAACCCTCAAGTTTCCCCGAGGTGGCGCTGCAAGTGGATCTCTTTTGGACCAACACTCAGAGGAGCACTGGCCCGGGGGGTTAAAATAAAGATGACCCTCGGGCTCCAAAAACCTAAGCACTACTGGAAACTGGTAATTTGCCGTCTGCCAACACTTTGCTGTCTGCCAGCGGACGGCATAGAGCCTCTTTGTTGTCTGCTTCCACATAGCGGACGACAAAGAATGGGCAGATGGCAAAAAGTCTATTTGCCGTCAGCTGGCTGACGGGAAAGAGCTATAAGGCATATGGAAAAGGGCCAGGTGGGCCCCGCAGGGCACGGCGTGGCTAGGTCAGCTTCTTTGCCGTTTGCCTGGTCTTTGTCGTCTGCCTTCTGGACCTTTGCCGTCCACTAGCGGACGGCAAAATATGGCCCAGCTAACGGCCGTCTCCCCCTCCTATGCTCGCTCTATGTCTCTCCGGCCCCACCCCCTCTCTCCCAACTCAACCGCGCCCGTGCCCGTAACGCCACTGTCGAACACCGCCGCCGCTCGGACGCTGCCGCCACCCCACCCCGCTGCGCCGTAGCCCTGCGGCCCCGTCG
>NC_041386.1:430749287-430749888 GCF_002162155.2 Triticum dicoccoides | reverse complement strand
CTACGGCCTCGTCGCCACCACCGCCCGGCGCCCCCTCGACCCGGCCAGCGCCACCCCGCCGCCCCGAAGCACTGCGGCCCCATCGCCACCACCGCTCGGCGCCCCCTCCGCACGTCTAGCGCCCCTCCGCCGCCGAGCAACCCCGCCGCTCGGCGTCCCCGGGGCTGCCGCAGGTAAGCCCCGGCCGCACCCCTCTTCTCCTCTTTTTTTATTTTTTAGTTTAGATTACTTTTACTTTTGTTTTAGATTTAGTTTAGTTTAGATTATTGTTAGTTTGGTTCTTAATTTAGTTTAGTTTAGATTATTTTTAGTTTGGTATTAGGTTTAGTTTAGTTTTAGGTTTATGTTTAGTCATGAAAAAAACTAGGAATAATTAGAAGAAGTGGAGGAGAAGAAGAATAGCTAGGTTTAGGTGTAGTTTTTTCCTGTTTTGTTTTAGGTTAATTAGTGCTAGGTTTAAGAAGAGGAAAAAGGAGGAGGAGAAGAAGAAGAAGAAGAAGAGGAGGAGGAGGAGGAGGAGAAAGAAGAAGAAAAAAAAGAAGAAGAATAAAGAGAAGAGGAGGACAAGAAGAAGAAGAAGAAACAGGAGAGGAAGAGAAGA
>NC_041386.1:430742219-430748981 GCF_002162155.2 Triticum dicoccoides | reverse complement strand
GACCATGACACCCTGACACCCCGACCCCGACACGACACCCCGACCCTGACACCCTGACACCACACCCCGACCCCATATATATTTGTGTTGATTGGGTGTATTTTTATTATGATACACTTAAATTATATACATATTATTATGTTCATGTCAGGTATCCAAATTTTTTACGTTGTACTAATTTCGTTTACTTTTTGGCATTGCAGGTGTTGAGAGGATGGTGGGCAAGGATCCAGAGCACCCCGATCCTCCTGCGAGTGCTACTGGGAGGGGTGGTTCCATTATTCCAGCCCAGCCCCTCCGGAGAGCGCTGCTAGACAGTATGCAGACAACTGCGGCAGCCACTTCTTCTTCGGCTGGGAGAGGTCGGGGAAGGACAAAGAAGCCTACTAGAGGTGGACATGGCAGCGGGAGAGGTAGGAAGGCTGTTACGCCTTCCTCGCCACCACCCTCAGCTGATTCACCCGACCACAGGAGTGCTCCGTCTGATGTGGACCTGTCTCGGACTCCGGTCCACGAGCCTCCGGTCGCTGCTCCTTCCCCCGACCAGACTCGGGTCGCCGATCCTTCGCCCCACGTGAGTCCGGTCCCAGAGTCTTTGTCTCAGAAGACTCTAGTCATGGGGTCTTCGTCCCAGAAGACACTAGTCACGGGGTCTTCGGCCCACGAGACTCCGGAGGCTAGTGGCTCGGAGGATGGTAGTGAGGACACCTTTTCAGATGATAGCTACAACGATGACGAGCTAGTTGAGAAGGGCAAGAAGGTCTACAAGCATGGTGATACGTCCATTTTGCATCATGCTTTTATATCGATATTTATTGCATTATGGGATGTTATTACACATTATGTCATAATACTTATGCCTATTCTCTCTTGTTTTACAAGGTTTACATAAAGAGGGAGAATGCCGGCAGCTGGGATTCTGGCTGGAAAAGGAGCAAATATTAGAGACCTATTCTGCATAGCTCCAAAAGTCCTGAAACTTCAAGGAAGTCATTTTCAGAATATATAAAAAATATTGAGCGCAAGAAGTTCACCAGGGGGCCACACCCTGCCCACGAGGGTGCGGGGCGCGCCCTACCCCCTTGGGCGCGCCCCCTACCTCATGGGCCCCTGGTGGCCCTCTGATGCCCATCTTCTTCTATATGGAGTCTTTCGATGAGGAAAAAATCAGAAGCCATCTTTCCAGACGAGACTCCGCCGCCACGAGGCGGAACCTTGACGGAACCAATCTAGGGCTCCGGTGGAGCTGTTCTGCCGGCGAAACTTCCCTCCGGGAGGGGGAAATCATCGCCATCGTCATCACCAACGATCCTCTCATCGGGAGGGGGGTCAATCTCTATCAACATCTTCACCAGCACCATATCCTCTCAAACCCTAGTTCATCTCTTGTATCCAATTCTTGCCTCCAAGTCCCGGATTGGTACCTGTGGGTTGCTAGTAGTGTTAATTACTCCTTGTAGTTAATGCTAGTTGGTTTATTTGGTGGAAGATCATATTTTCAGATCCTATATGCACATTAATACCCCTCTGATTATGAACATGAATATGCTTTGCGAGTAGTTACGTTTGTTCCCGAGGACATGGCAGAAGTCTTGCTATTAGTAGTCATGTGAATTTGGTATTCGTTCAATATTTTCAAGAGATGTATGTTGTCTCTCCGCTGGTGGTGTTATGTGAACGTCGACTACATGACACTTCACCATTATTTGGGCCTAGAGGAAGGCATTGGGAAGTAATAAGTAGATGATGGGTTTCTAGAGTGACAGAAGCTTAAACCCTAGTTTATGCGTTGCTTCGTAAGGGGCTGATTTGGATCCATATGTTTCATGCTATGGTTAGGTTTGCCTTAATACTTTTGTTGTAGTTGCGGATGCTTGCAATAGAGGTTAATCATAAGTGGGATACTTGTCCAAGTAAGGGCAGTACCCAAGCAACGGTCCACCCACATACCAAATTATCAAAGTACCGAACACGAATCATATGATCATGATGAAATCTAGCTTGACAATATTCCCATGTGTCCTTGGGAGCGCTTTACATCATATAAGAGTTTGTCCAAGCTTGTCCTTTGCTACAAAAAGGATTGGGCCACCTTGCTGCACTTTATTTACTTTTGTTACTTGTTGCTCGTTACCAATTATCTTATCACAAAACCATCTGTTACTTATAATTTCAGTGCTTGCAGAGAATACCTTGCTGAAAAGCGCTTATCATTTCCTTCTGCTCCTCGTTGTGTTCGACACTCTTACTTATCGAAAGGACTATGATAGATCCCCTATACTTGTGGGTCATCAAGACTCTTTTCTGGCGCCGTTGCCGGGTAGTGAAGCGCCTTTGGTAGGTGGAATTTGGTAAGGAAAACTTTATATAGTGTGCTGAAATTTACTGTCACTTGTTACTATGGAAGGTAATCCTTTGAGGGGCTTGTTCAGGGTATCTTCACCTCGACCAGTAGAGCAAAGAGTTGCTCCTCAACCTACTGAACCTACTGAAAATGAAAATGAAAATGAAAATGAAAATGTCTACTTTGAAATTCCTTCGGGTATGATAGAAAAACTGCTAGCTAATCCTTTTGCAGGAGACGGAACAATGCATCCTGATGAGCACCTAATATATGTGGATGAAGTCTGTGGATTATTTAAGATTGCAGGTGTGCCCGATGATGTTATTAAGAAGAAGGTCTTCCATTTATCTTTTAAGGGAGATGCATTGACATGGTATAGGCTATGTGATGATATGGGATCATGGAACTACAAATGATTGAAACTGGAATTTCATCAGAAGTTCTATCCTATGCATCTTGTTCATCGTGATCACAATTATATATATAATTTTTGGCCTCGCGAAGGAGAAAGCATCACTCAAGCTTGGGAGAGGCTTAAATCAATGTTATATTCATGCCCCAATCATGAGCTTCCAAGAGAAATAATTATTCAAAATTTATATGCTCGGCTTTCTGATAACAATCGCACCATGCTCGATACTTCTTGTGCTGGATCTTTTATGATGAAGACTATTGAATTCAAATGGGATTTATTGGAAAGAATTAAACGCAACTCTGAAGATTGGGACCTCGACGAAGGTAAGGAGTCAGGTATGACACCTAAGTTTGATTGTGTTAAATCTTTTTTGGATACCAATGTTTTCCGTAAATTTAGCACTAAATATGGACTTGACTCTGAAATAGTAGCTTCTTTCTGTGAGTCTTTTGCTACTCATGTTGATCTCCCTAGGGAGAAGTGGTTTAAATATCATCCTCCCATAGAAGTACAAGTAGCTGCACCTATTAAAGTTGAAGAAAAGACTCACTTATAATGATCCTATTGTTCCTACTTCTTACGTTGAGAAACCACCTTTTCCTGTTAGGATAAAAGATCACGCTAAAGCTTCAACTGTGGTTCGTAAAAGCAATATTAGAACCTATACACCTCCTGAGCAAATTAATGTTGAACCTAATATTGCTATTGTTAAAGATCTCTTGTCTGATAATATTGATGGGCATGTTATTCATTTCCGTGATGAGACTGCTAGAATTGCTAAACCTTGTGCTAAAGATAAACCTAGATCTTTGGTAGGCATGCCTGTTATTTTTGTTAAAATAGGAGATCATTGTTATCATGGATTATGTGATATGGGTGCCAGTGCTAGTGCTATACCTCATGACTTATATAAAGAAATTATGCATGATATTGCACCTGCTAAGATAGAAGATATTGATGTCACAATTAAACTTGCCAATAGAGATACTATTTCACCAATTGGAATTGTTAGACATGTTGAAGTCTTGTGTGGGAAAACTAAATATCCTGCTGATATTCTTGTTCTTGGTTCCCCACAAGATAGCTTTTGTCCCATTATATTTGGTAGACCCTTCTTGAACACAGTTAATGCTAAGATAGATTGCGAAAATGATGTTGTTACTATTGGTTTAGGTGATATGTCTCATGAATTTAATTTTTCTAAATTTCAAAGACAACACCGTGAAGAGGAATTGCCTAGTAAAGATGAAATTATTGGTCTTGCTTCTATTGTCGTGCCTCTTAGTGATCCTTTAGAACAGTATTTGCTAGACCATGAAAATGATATGTTTATGAATGAAAGAAGGGAAATAGATGAAATATTCTTTAAACAAGAACCCATCCTGAAACACAATTTGCATGTTGAAATCCTAGGGGATCCTCCTCCACCCAAGGGTGATCCCATGTTTGAGCTCAAACCGTTACCTGATACTCTTAAATATGCTTATCTTGAGGAGAAAAAGATATATCCTGTTATTATTAGTGCTAACCTTTCAGAGCATCAAGAAGAGCGATTATTGAAAACTCTGAAGAAGCACCGTGCTGCTATTGGATATACTCTCGATGATCTTAAGGGCATTAGTCCCACACTATGTCAACACAAAATAAATTTGGAGAAAGATGCCAAACCAGTTCGTGATCACCAACGACGGCCGAATCCTAAGATGAAAGAAGTGGTAAGAAAGGAAATACTAAAGCTCCTTGAGGCGGGTATAATTTATCCAGTTGCTGATAGTCAGTGGGTAAGTCATGTGCATTGTGTCCCTAAAATGGGAGGTATTGCTGTCGTTCCTAATGATAAAGATGAATTGATTCCGCAAAGAATTATTACAGGTTATAGGATGGTAATTGATTTCCGCAAATTAAATAAGGCTACTAAAAAAGATCATTACCCCTTACCTTTTATTGATCAAATGCTAGAAAGATTATCCAAACATACACATTTCTGCTTTCTACATGGTTATTCTGGTTTCTCTCAAATACCTATGTCAGCTGATGATCAATCTAAGACCACTTTTACTTGCCCGTTCGGTACTTTTTCTTATAGACGTATGCCTTTTGGTTTCTGTAATGCACTTGCTAACTTCCAAAGATGCATGATGGCTATATTCTCTGACTTTTGTGAAAAGATTTGTGAGGTTTTTATGGACGATTTCTCCATCTATGGATCCTATTTTGATGATTGCTTAAGCAACCTTGATCGAGTTTTGCAGAGATGTGAAGAAACTAACCTTGTCTTGAATTGGGAGAAGTGCCACTTTATGGGTAATGAAGGTATTGTCTTGGGGCATAAAGTTTCTGAAAGAGGTATTGAAGCTGATAAAGCTAAGGTTGATGCTATTGAAAAGATGCCATGTCCCAAGGACATCAAAGGTATAAGAAGTTCCCTTGGTCACGCCGGTTTTTATAGGAGGTTCATTAAGGACCTCAAAAATTTCTCGGCCTCTGACTAATTTATTACAAAAAGATATACCATTTGTTTTTTATGATGATTGCGTAGAAGCATTTGAAATACTTAAGAAATCATTGATCTATGCACCTATTGTTCAGCCACCTGATTGGAATTTACCCTTTGAAATTATGTGTGATGCTAGTGATTATGCTGTAGGTGTTGTTCTAGAGCAAAGAGTTGATAAGAAATTAAATGTTATTCAATATGCTAGTAAAACTCTAGACAATGCCCATAGAAATTATGCTACTACTGAAAAAGAATTCTTAGCAGTTGTATTTGCTTGTGATAAGTTCAGACCTTACATTGTTGATTCTAAAGTAACTATTCACACAGATCAAGCTGCTATTAAATATCTTATGGAAAAGAAAGATGCTAAACCTAGACTTATTAGATGGGTTCTCTTGCTACAAGAATTTGATTTCCATATTATTGAAGGAAATATGCCCTAGAGGCAATAATAAAGTTATTATTTATTTCCTTATTTCATGATAAATGTTTATTATTCATGCTAGAATTGTATTAACCGGAAACATAATACATGTGTGAATACATAGACAAACAGAGTGTCACTAGTATGCCTCTACTTGACTAGCTCGTTAATCAAAAATGGTTATGTTTCCTAACCATGGACAAAGAGTTGTCATTTGATTAACGGGATCACATCATTAGTTGAATGATCTGATTGACATGACCCATTCCATTAGCTTAGCACCCGATCATTTAGTATGTTGCTATTGCTTTCTTCATGACTTATACATGTTCCTATGACTATGAGATTATGCAACTCCCGTTTGCCGGAGGAACACTTTGTGTGCTACCAAACGTCACAACGTAACTGGGTGATTATAAAGGAGCTCTACAGGTGTCTCCAAAGGTACATGTTGGGTTGGCGTATTTCGAGATTAGGATTTGTCAGTCCGATTGTCAGAGAGGTATCTCTGGGCCCTCTCGGTAATGCACATCACATAAAGCCTTGCAAGCATTGAAACTAATGAGTTAGTTGTGAGATGATGTATTACGGAACGAGTAAAGAGACTTGCCGGTAACGAGATTGAACTAGGTATTGAGATACCGACGATTGAATCTCGGGCAAGTAACATACCGATGACAAAGGGAACAACGTATGTTGTTATGCGGTCTGACCGATAAAGATCTTCGTAGAATATGTGTGAGCCAATATGAGCATCCAGGTTCCGCTATTGGTTATTGACTGGAGACGTGTCTCGGTCATGTCTACATTGTTCTCTAACCCGTAGGGTCCGCACGCTTAAGGTTTCAATGACAGTTATATTATGAGTTTATGAGTTTTGATGTACCGAAGGAGTTCGGAGTCCCGGATGAGATCGGGGACATGAAGAGGAGTCTCGAAATGGTCGAGACGTAAAGATCGATATATTGGACGACTATATTCGGACATCGGAAAGGTTCCGAGTGATTCGGGTATTTTTCGGAGTACCGGGTAGTTACGGGAGAAGCAATGGGCCTTGATGGGCTTTAGTGGGAAGAGAAGAA
>NC_041386.1:430708951-430741807 GCF_002162155.2 Triticum dicoccoides | reverse complement strand
CTGAATTGGACTAGGGAAAAGGGGGCCGGCCACTTTCCTTCTCCTCTACTTCCTTCTCCCTTCCTCCCCTCTTGGTGGACTCCTACTAGGACTTGGAGTCCTAGTAGGACTCCACATCCTGGCCGCACCAATTGCCTTGGCCGGCCTCCTCCTCCTCCATCCTTTATATACTGAGGCAAGGGGCACCCCATGGACACAAGTTGATCCACGTGATCATATTCTTAGCCGTGTGCAGTGCCCCCTTCCACCATAGTCCTCGATAATATTGTAGCGGTGCTTAGGCGAAGCCCTGCTGCAGTAGTACATCAAGATCGTCACCACGCCGTCGTGCTGACGGAACTCTTCCCCGACACTTTGCTGGATCGGAGTCCGGGGATCGTCATCGAGCTGAACGTGTGCTAGAACTCGGAGGTGCCATAGTTTCGGTGCTTGATCGGTCGGGCCGTGGAGACGTACGACTACATTAACCAAACGCTTCCGTTGTCGATCTACAAGGGTACGTAGATCACACTCTCCCCTCTTGTTGCTATGCATCACCATGATCTTGCGTGTGCGTAGGAAATTTTTGAAATTACTACGAAACCCAACAGTGGCATCCGAGCCTAGGTTTTATATGTTGATGTTATATGCACGAGTAGAACACAAGTGAGTTGTGGGCGATATAAGTCATACTGCTTACCAGCATGTCATACTTTGGTTCGACGGTATTGTTGGACGAAGCGGCCCGGACCGACATTACGCGTACGCTTATGTGAGACCGGTTCTCCCGACGTGCTTTGCACAAAGGTGGCTAGCGGGTGACAGTTTCTCCAACTTTAGTTGAACCGAGTGTGGCTACGCCCGGTCCTTGCGAAGGTTAAAACAACACCAACTTGACAAACTATCGTTATGGTTTTGATGCGTAGGTAAGATTGGTTCTTGCTTAAGCTCGTAGCAGCCACGTAAAACTTGCAACAACAAAGTAGAGGACGTCTAACTTGTTTTTGTAGGGCATGTTGTGATGTGATATGGTCAAGACATGATGCTAAATTTTATTGTATGAGATGATCATGTTTTGTAACCGAGTTATCGGCAACTGGCAGGAGCCATATGGTTGTCGCTTTATTGTATGCAATGCAATCGCGCTGTAATGCTTTACTTTATCACTAAGCGGTAGCGATAGTCGTGGAAGCATGAGATTGGCGAGACGACAACGATGCTACGATGGAGATCAAGGTGTCGCTCCGGTGACAATGGTGATCACGATGGTGCTTCGAGGATGGAGATCACAAGCACAAGATGATGATGGCCATATCATATCACTTATATTGATTGCATGTGATGTTTATCTTTTATGCATCTTATCTTGCTTTGATTGACGGTAGCATTATAAGATGATCTTTCACTAATTATCAAGAAGTGTTCTCCCTGAGTATGCACCGTTGCGAAAGTTCTTCATGCTGAGACACCACGTGATGATCGGGTGTGATAGGCTCTACGTTCAAATACAACGGGTGCAAAACAGTTGCACACGCGGGATACTCATGTTATACTTGATGAGCCAAGCATATACAGATATGGCCTCGGAACACGAAGACCGAAAGGTCGAGCGTGAATCATATAGTAGATATGATCAACATAGTGATGTTCACTAATGAAACTACTCCATCTCACGTGATGATCGGACATGGTTTAGTTGATTTGGATCACGTGATCACTTAGAGGATTAGAGGGATGTCTATCTAAGTGGGAGTTCTTAAGTAATATGATTAAATTGAACTTAAATTTATCATGAACTTAGTCCTGGTAGTATTTTGCAAATTATGTTATAGGTCAATAGCTCGCGTTGTTGCTTCCCTGTGTTTATTTTGATATGTTCCTAGAGAAAATTGTGTTGAAAGATGTTAGTAGCAATGATGCGGATTGGATCCATGATCTGAGGTTTATCCTCATTGCTGCACAGAAGAATTATGTCCTTGATGCACCGCTAGGTGACGGACCTATTGCAGGAGCAGATGCAGACGTTATGAACGTTTGGCTAGCTCAATATGATGACTACTTGATAGTTTAGTGCACCATGCTTAATGGCTTAGAATCGGGACTTCAAAGACGTTTTGAACATCATGGAGCATATGAGATGTTCCAGGAGTTGAAGTTAATATTTCAAGCAAATACCCGAGTTGAGAGATATGAAGTCTCCAACAAGTTCTATAGCTAAAAGATGGAGGAGAATCGCTCAACTAGTGAGCATGTGCTCAGATTGTCTGAGTACTACAATCGCTTGAATCAAGTGGGAGTTAATCTTCCAGATAAGATAGTGATTGAGAGAATTCTCTAGTCACCATCACCAAGTTAGTAGAACTTTGTGATGAACTATGATATGCAAGGGATAACGGAAACGATTCCCAAGTTCTTCGTAATGCGGAAATTGACGAAGGTAGAAATCAAGAAAAACATCAAGTGTTGATGGTAGACAAGACCACTAGTTTCAAGAAAAGGGCAGAGGGAAGAAGGGGAACTTCAAGAAGAACAGCAAGCAAGTTGCTGCTCAAGTGAAGAAGCCCAAGTCTGGTCCTAAGCCTGAGACTAAGTGTTTCTACTGCAAAGGGACTGGTCACTGGAAGCGGAACTACCCCAAGTGATTGGCAGATAAGAAGGATGGCAAAGTGAACATAAGTATATTTGATATACATGTTATTGATGTGTACTTTACTAGTGTTTATAGCAACCCCTCAGTATTTGATACTAGTTCAGTTGCTAAGATTAGTAACTCGAAACGGGAGTTGCAGAATAAACAGAGACTAGTTAAGGGTGAAGTGACGATGTGTGTTGGAAGTGGTTCCAAGATTGATATGATCATCATCGCACACTCCCTATACTTTCGGGATTAGTGTTGAACCTGAATAAGTATTATTTGGTGTTTGCGTTAAGCATGAATATGATTTGATCATGTTTATTGTAATACGGTTATTCATTTAAGTAAGAGAATAAATTGTTGTTCTGTTTACATGAATAAAACCTTATATGGTTACATACCCAATGAAAATAGTTTGTTGGATCTCGATCGTAGTGATACACATAATCATAATATTGAAACCAAAAGATGCAAAGTTAATAATGATAGTGCAACTTATTTGTAGCACTACCGTTTAGGTCATATTGGTGTAAAGCGCATGAAGAAACTCCATGCTGATGGGATTTTGGAATCACTTGATTATGAATCACTTGATGCTTGCGAACCATGCCTCATGGGCAAGATGACTAAGACTCCGTTCTCCGGAGCGAGCAACTGACTTATTGGAAATAATACATACTGATGTATGCGGTCCGATGAGTGTTAAGGCTCACGGCAAGTATCATTATTTTCTGAACTTCACAGATGATTTGAGCAGATATGGGTATATCTACTTGATGAAACATAAGTCTGAAACATTTGAAAAGTTCAAAGAATTTCAGAGTGAAGTGGAAAATCATCGTGACAAGAAAATAAAGTTTCTACGATCTGATCGCGGAGACAAATATTTGAGTTACGAGTTTGGTCTTCAATTAAAACAATGTGGAATAGTTTCACAAACTCATGCCACATGGAACACCACAGCATAATGGTGTGTCCGAACATCATAACCGTACTTTATTGGATATAAGTGCAATCTATGATGTCTCTTACCAATCTACCACTATCGTTTTGGGGTTATGCATTAGAGACAACTGCATTCATGTTAAAAGGGCACCATCTAAATCTGTTGAGACGACACCGTATGAACTGTGGTTTGGCAATAAACCAAAGTTGTCGTTTCTTAAAGTTTGGGGTTGCAATGCTTATGTGAAAAAGTTTCATCCTGATAAGCGCAAACCCAAATCGGAAAAGTGTGTCTTCATAGGATACCCAAAAAGTTACTGTTGGGTACACCTTCTATCACAGATCCAAAGGCAAGACATTCGTTGCTAAGAATGGATCCTTTCTAGAGAAGGAGGTTCTCTCGAAAGAAGTGAGTGGGAGGAAAGTAGAACTTGATAAGGTAATTGTACCTTCTCCCTTATTGGAAAGTAGTTCATCACAGAAATCTGTTCCTGTGACTACTACACCAATTAGTGAGGAAGCTAATGATGATGATCATGTAACTTCAGATCAAGTTACTACCGAATCTCGTAGGTAAACCAGAGTGAGATCCGCACCAGAGTGGTACGGTAATCCTATTCTGGTGGTCATGCTACTTGACCATGACGAACCTACGAACTATGAAGAAGCGATGGTGAGCCCAGATTCCGCAAAATGGCTTGAGGCCATGAAATCTGAGATGGGATCCATGTATGAGAACAAAGTATGGACTTTGGTTGACTTGCCCGATGATCGGCAAGCAATTGAGAATAAATGGATTTTCAAGAGGAAGACGGACGCTGATAGTAGTGTTACTATCTACAAAGCTAGAATTGTCGCAAAAGTTTTCGACAAGTTCAAGGTGTTGACTACGATGAGAGTTTCTCACTCGTATCTATGCTTAAGTCTGTCCGAATCATGTTAGCAATTGCCGCATTTTATGAAATCTGGCAAATGGATAAACAAAACTGCATTCCTTAATAGATTTATTAAAGAAGAGTTGTATATTATACAACCAGAAGGTTTTGTCAGTCCTAAAGGTGCTAAAAAAATATGCAAGCTCCAGCGATCCATCTATGGACTGGTGCAAGCATCTCAGAGTTGGAGTATACGCTTTGATAAGTTGATCAAAGCATGTAGTTTTATACAGACTTGCGATGAAGTCTGTATTTACAAGAAAGTGAGTGGGAGCACTACAACATTTCTGATAAGTATATGTGAATGACATATTGTTGATCGGAAATAATGTAGAATTATTCTGCAAAGCATAAAGGAGTGTTTGAAAGGAATTTTCCAAAGAAAGACCTCGGTGAAGCTGCTGACATATTGAACATCAAGATCTATAGAGATAGATCAAGACGCTTGATAAGTTTTTTTTTCAATGAGTACATACCTTGACAAGATTTTGAAGTAGTTCAAAATAGAACAGTCAAAGAAAGAGTTCTTGTCTGTGTTACAAGGTGTGAAATTGAGTAAGACTCAAAACCCGACCACGACAGAAGATAGAAAGAGAATGAAAGTCATTCCCTATGCCCCAGCCATAGGTTCTATAAAGTATGCCATGCTATGTACCAGATCTATTGTATACCCTACACTGATTTTGGCAAGGTAGTACAATAGTGATCTAGGAGTAGATCACTGGACAGCGGTCAAAATTATCCTTAGTGGAATAAGGATATGTTTCTTGATTATGGAAGTGAAAAAAGGTTCGTCATAAAGGGTTACGCCGATGCAAGTTTTGACACTAATCTAGATGAATCTAAGTCTCAATCTAGATACATATTGAAAGTGGGAGCAATTAGCTAGAGTAGCTCCGTGCAGAGCATTGTTGACATAAATATTTGCAAAATACTTACGGAACAGAATATAACAGACCCCGTGACTAAAATTATCTCACAAGCAAAACATGATCACACCTTAGTACTCTTTGGGTGTTAATCACATAGCGATGTGAACTAGATTACTGACTCTAGTAAACCCTTTGGGTGTTGGTCACATATCGATGTGGACTATGAGTGTTAATCACATGGTGATGTGAACTATTGCTATTAAATCACATGGCGATGTGAACTAGATTATTGACTCTAGTGCAAGTGGGAGACTGAAGGAAATATGCCCTAGAGGCAATAATAAAGTTATTATTTATTTCCTTATTTCATGATAAATGTTTATTATTCATGCTAGAATTGTATTAACCAGAAACATAATACATGTGTGAATACATAGACAAACAGAGTGTCACTAGTATGCCTCTACTTGACTAGCTCGTTAATCAAAAATGGTTATGTTTCCTAACCATGGACAAAGAGTTGTCATTTGATTAACGGGATCACATCATTAGTTGAATGATCTGATTGACATGACCCATTCCATTAGCTTAGCACCCGATCATTTAGTATGTTGCTATTGCTTTCTTCATGACTTATACATGTTCCTATGACTATGAGATTATGCAACTCCCGTTTGCCGGAGGAACACTTTGTGTGCTACCAAACGTCACAATGTAACTGGGTGATTATAAAGGAGCTCTACAGGTGTCTCCAAAGGTACATGTTGGGTTGGCGTATTTCGAGATTAGGATTTGTCACTCCGATTGTCGGAGAGGTATCTCTGGGCCCTCTCGGTAATGCACATCACATAAAGCCTTGCAAGCATTGCAACTAATGAGTTAGTTGTGAGATGATGTATTACGGAATGAGTAAAGAGACTTGCCGGTAACGAGATTGAACTAGGTATTGAGATACCGATGATCGAATCTCGGGCAAGTAACATACCGATGACAAAGGGAACAACGTATGTTGTTATGTGGTCTGACCAATAAAGATCTTCGTAGAATATGTGGGAGCCAATATGAGCATCCAGGTTCTGCTATTGGTTATTGACTGGAGACGTGTCTCGGTCATGTCTACATTGTTCTCGAACCCGTAGGGTCCGCACGCTTAAGGTTTCAATGACAGTTATATTATGAGTTTATGAGTTTTGATGTACCGAAGGAGTTCAGAGTCCCGGATGAGATCAGGTACATGGCGAGGAGTCTCGAAATGGTCGAGACGTAAAGATCGATATATTGGATGACTATATTCGGACATCGGAAAGGTTCCGAGTGATTCAGGTATTTTTCGGAGTACCGGGTAGTTACGGGAGAAGCAATGGGCCTTGATGGGCTTTAGTGGGAAGAGAAGAAAGGGCCAAAGGGATGCTGCGCCCCCCCTCCCCTCTGGTACGAATTGGACTAGGGAAAAGGGGGCCGGCCACCTTTCCTTCTCCTCTACTTCCTTCTCCCTTCCTCCCCTCTTGGTGGACTCCTACTAGGACTTGGAGTCCTAGTAGGACTCCACATCCTGGCCGCACCAATTGCCTTGGCTGGCCTCCTCCTCCTCCATCCTTTATATACTAAGGCAAGGGGCACCCCATGAACACAAGTTGATCCACGTGATCATATTCTTAGCCGTGTGCGATGCCCCCTTCCACCATAGTCCTCGATAATATTGTAGCGGTGCTTAGGCGAAGCCCTACTGCAGTAGTACATCAAGATCGTCACCACGCCGTCGTGCTGACGGAACTCTTCCCCGACACATTGCTGGATTGGAGTCCGGGGATCGTCATCGAGCTGAACGTGTGCTAGAACTCGGAGGTGTCGTAGTTTCGGTGCTTGATCGGTCGGGCCATGGAGACGTACGACTACATTAACCAAACGCTTCCGTTGTCGATCTACAAGGGTACGTAGATCACACTCTCCCCCTCTCGTTGATATGCATCACCATGATCTTGCGTGTGTGTAGGAAAATTTTGAAATTACTACGAAACCCAACAATTATTGGCAGAAAGGGAGCTGAGAACCCCGTTGCAGACAACTTGTCTAGGCTAGAGAATGTTCTTGATGACCCACTACCTATTTAATGATAGCTTTCCTGATGAACAATTAAATTTCATAAATGCTTGTCATACTGCTCCATGGCACGCTGATTATGCTAATTACATTGTTGCTAAATTTATACCACCTAGTTTCACATACCAGCAAAAGAAAAAGTTCTTCTATGATTTGGGACATTACTTTTAGGATGACCCACATCTTTATAAAGAGGGAGTAGATGGTGTTATTAGACGTTGTGTACCTGAGCATGAACAGGAATAGATCCTACGCAAGTGTCACTCCAAAGCTTATGGAGGACACCACGCTGGAGATATAACTGCACATAAGGTATTGCAATCCGGTTTTTATTGGACTACTCTCTTCAAGGATGCCCGTAAGTTTGTTGTATCTTGTGATAAATGTCAAAGAATTGGTAATATTAGTAGACGTCAAGAAATGCCTATGAATTATTCACTTGTTATTGAACCATTCGATGTTTGGGGCTTTGATTATATGAGACCTTTTCCTGCCTCTAATGGATGTACACATATTTTAGTTGTTGTTGATTACGTTACTTAGTGGGTAGAAGCTATTCCAACTAGTAGTGTTGATCATAACACCTCTATTAAGATGCTTAAAGAAGTTATTTTTCCAAGGTTTGGAGTCCCTAGATATTTAATGACTAATGGTGGTTCACATTTTATTCATGGTGCTTTCCGCAAAATGCTTGCTAAGTATGATGTTAATCATAGAATTGCATCTCCTTATCAACCACAGTCTAATGGTCAAGTATAATTGAGCAATAGAGAACTAAAATTAATTTTGCAAAAGAATGTTAATAGCTCTAGAAAGAATTGGTCCAAGAAACTTGATGATGCATTATGGGCCTATAGAACTGCATATAAAAATCCTATGGGTATGTCTCCGTATAAAATGGTTTATGGAAAAGCATGCCACTTACCTCTCAAACTAGAACATAAGGCTTATTGGGATATTAAAGAACTCAATTATGATTTCAAACTTGCCGGTCAGAAGAGGTTATTTGACATTAGCTCACTCGATGAATGGAGAACCCAAGCCTATGAGAATGCCAAATTATTTAAAGAAAAAGTTAAAATATGGCACGATAAAAGAATACAAAAGCGTGAGTTTAATGTAGGTGATTATGTATTGATATATAACTCTCGTTTAAGATTTTTTGCAGGAAAACTTCTCTCTAAATGGGAAGGTCGTTACGTTATCGAGGAGGTCTATCATTCCGGTGCCATAAAAATCAACAATTTCGATGGCACAAATCCAAAGGTGGTGAACGGTCAAAGAATTAAACATTATATCTAAGGTAATCCTATAAATGTTGAAACCAATGTTATTGAAACCGTAACTCCGGAGGAATACATAAGGGACACTTTTCGGAACGTTTCAGACTCTGAAAAGGAATAGGTATGTGGTACGGTAAGTAAACCGACTCCAAAACAGTTCTAATTGCAATTTTCTTCCATTTTGAAATATTTAGAAAAAATAGAAAAACGAGAAGCAGTCCGGGAAGGACACGAGGGCTCCACGAGGGTGGAGGGCGCGCCCTACCCCCTGGGCGCGCCCCCTACCTCGTGGGCACCTAGTGCGCTTTCCGGACTCCGTTTTCTTACACGACACATATTTTGGTCGGTAAAAATTCATTATATAACTTCCCGAAGGTTTTGACTCCCGTATCACGCAAGAATCTCCTGTTCTTGTTTCGAGCTATTTTCTGCCAGGGTTGTCAAAGCCAAGCATCATGTCGTCTCCCTCCTCCTCCAACAATGAGGGCAACGATGCTTGGCTAATGAAGATAGAGCTGAAGAGAGAAGAACCCATGGAGATCAACAAGGATGAAGGGATCAAGAAGACCACGGAGGACCAAGTTCCGGCAACAGAAGACATCCTTCAACTTGATCAAAATATTTTTACCCCAACTGAGATCGAAGCTTTCAAGATGATTGAGTTAGCTCGTAAACAAAATAAGTATCTCACATGTGAAAATATTTTGTTGAAGGAGCATATCATCGCACTCAACAGCATTATCCGCAAGTTAGAAGACCTCCTACACTCGATGTCAGACTATCCATCATCACCACCATCTTCTTCACCAACAAAAGAGATATAATCACATGGGTATGGGCACTCCCCTTGGCAACTGCCAAGCTTGGGGGAGTGCCCCGGTATCGTATCACCATCACATTTATCTTTACCATTTTTCTTAGTTTGATCCTTTTGATAATGTCTTGATCTAGTAGAATAAAAGCTTTTTAGTATGATCTAGTTGTCAGTTTTGCTTTATGATCCTTCTATGTAATCGAGTCCGTGAGCTATATAATAAAGATTAGTGTTGAGTCAAGGGCTTTACTATTTTTTCCATGATCTTGAGTGAATAAAAGAAAAGAGAAAGAATAAAAATAAACAAAGAGATCATATGGATCTTATGGAGAGTAATGAGCTCACATATAAAAAGTATGATGAATAAAAGTTGTTGAGAGATGACAAACATAGTTTTGGTCATCGCTGCAATTAATAGGAAGTAATAAAGAAAGAGAGGTCTTCACATATAAATACACTATCTTGGACATCTTTTATGATGGTGAGCACTCATTAAAGTACGACATGCTAAAGAGTTGACGCTGGACAAGGAAGACAACGTAATGGGTTATGTTTTCTTACATCTAAGATAAATTATATTGTCATGGATCATCCAACATGATTGAGCTTGCCTTTCCCCCTCATGCTAGCCAAATTCATCGCACCAAGTAGAGATACTACTTGTGCTTCCAAACACCCTTAAACCAGTTTTGCCATGAGAGTCCACCATACCTACCTATGGATTGAGTAAGATCCTCCAAGTAAGTTGTCATCGGTGCAAGCAATAAAATTTGCTCTCTAAATATGTATGACTTATTAGTGTGGGAGAAAATAAGCTTTATACGATCGTGTGATATGGAAGAAATAAAAGCGATGGACTGCATAATAAAGGTCCATATCACAAGTGGCAATATAAAGTGACATTCTTTCGCATTCAGATTTTGTGCATCCATCCATAAAAGGGCATGACAACCTCTGCTTCCCTCTGCGAAGGGCCTATCTTTTACTTTCATCTTCTACCTTATGTAACATCCCCAGCATCACACTACAGTAATCTCTCATTAATGAAGGTCATGTCATCATGATCATCATGCCAAAATGCCCCTTGTCCAAAATCTGCTTCAAATTCAAATTCAAATTGCATGTCGAATATTTGCTTCTTCTTTCATGCAAATAAAATGTTCATCTTTTAGCAAATAATCCAAAACTTTTTACTGTTAAGGAACACAACATCATCATCAGCTCTAAAAGGGCCTAATGCTTTTTAATAGAGCAAAAACAGCCTTTATAATGCCCTTTTCATTATTGAGTAAATTCAAATGAACTCCGGAAATGCCCAAACTTTTTTTGGCAGTGCTGCATATTGCAAAGTAATTATGTGACCAAGTTTCACATTTTTGCAAAATCTTATGGAAGCTCAAAATATTACTAAACCCCCCCTTTCTGTAAAAAGAAAATAGAAAAGGCCACTGTGCACTGGCCCAAGTGCACAGTGCCTAGAGCCCAGCCCACCACGGCCTCCTCCTTCTCCCCCGTTCTCTGTTCAAGCGACCGAGGCGCACCATCGTCGCCGCCGAGCCAGCTCGCCGACAGTGTTACTGGGTGGATAAGGCCTCCACCGAGGCCTCCTCCCCCCAAGATATTTCCCCCCTCTCTCGCTCCGCCTCTCCCTATCCCCGCCAGATTCTCCCTCACGCGCTCACCGCTCTTCCCTCTCCTTGCCCGAGCACTTCGCCGTCGCCCTCCGTCGATCTCGCGGTCCCCGGCTCCCCCCTCGATCATGCTGGTGGCTGGAAGGAGCGCCGTCCTCCGCTCCGTCGTCCTCGACCCTCAGCGGGAGCTGGGAGGCCCTGTAGTGGCCGCTCTCCTCCACCCCCTTCCGCCTCTGTCGCCGGCAATCTTCGTCGTCTCCGGTGAACCCTGCGCTCCTAAGCTGTCGCAGGCTTTTCGTAGCCGCTCGGTGAGCTCCTCCCTCCCTCCATTCTTCTCCTCGCACCGCGTGTCTCTCCCTAGCTAGCTCATCGCCGTTGCCGTGAGCTCACCGCCGCAGATCACCTCACCGTCGTGGCCACCGTGGCCCGAGCTCGCGCCCGAGCTCGTAACCGGGCTCCTGGAGCTCGTAGGAGCACAACGCCGCTCCCCGCATCGCCTGACTTGCCCTGCGTCACCGTAGACACCAACGGCCGAACTCTGGCGTCCGCTCCGCCGCTAGCCATCGCCGTCTCCGGCCGTTTTCGGCCAAACCGCCGCGACAGATCGATGCGCGGGCGAGAGCCCGTTTGAAAGAACCTAACCGCGTGCCAAGTGATGCGCTGTAGCGCGATTCCGGCCATCTCCGGCGTTCGGCCGCCGCGGATGGCCTCGCCGGCGTTGCTCCGGCGCGGGCGCTGACCTGGCACCGGCAGGGCCCGCCTCTGGGTCGCTGCCTGTGGGCCTCTGGACCCAGTTGACCCCGTTGACCGTGGTCAACTATGCTGACTGGGCGCTCAGTGCCACTGACGTGCGGGTCCCACTTCTTAATCCTCTAATTAAAACATTTTAATAATTAAAACTAATTAGTTTAGTTAACTAGACACTGACAGGTGGGCCCAGTAGTTTTACTAACTAAATTTAGATTAGTTTGAGCTCTGTTTAACTCACTGTCTATGACAGGGGGGTCCCCATGTCAGTTTGACCAGTCAACCGGACAGTTGACTGCTGAAGTCACTCATACGTCATGCTGACATCATATTTCTTTTCTATTATTTTAAATAATTCCAGAAAATGCTTTAATCTTTGAATAATCAAAGAAAATAAACCGTAACTCGGATGAAAATGTTTTCTATATGAAAGTTGCTCAGAAAAATCCAACGAATCCGAATATGCGGTCCGTTCATCTGTCACATGCCCCTAGCATGCTGAACATGGAACTTTCCCCCTCCGGTCATCTGTCTAACACAGGTCCGGAACCGGGAACACCTTCCCGGTTGATTTCCCCCTTCACCTATAACGTCTAGGACCGCGTTAGAGCACGCTTAGCGCTACGTATCGTCATGTCATGCTTAGTGTTACCTCTGTTTGCTATGTATTTACTGTTTCTTCCCCCTCTTCTCTCCGGTAGACCCCGAGGCCGCTGATGCCCCGGTGATCGACTACGTCGTCGACAGCGACCCCTCCTTGCCAGATCAACCAGGCAAGCCCCCCCTTTGATCATCCCGATATCGCCCATTCCATTCTCTCATGCTTGCATTAGATTTTGCTACTGTTATTGTTTGCACCTATTCTGATGCATAGCCTGCTTTTGTATTTGCTATTGTACCTTACCTGCTTATCCTAAACTGCTTAGTATAGGTTGGTTAGTGATCCATCAGTGACCCCCGCCTTGTCCCGACTGCCCCGCTGGATAATCAGAAGACCCGATCAACGGGATCGAAGACCAGGCCCCGACACCGCACATCACTTTCCCCTTAGTTGCTCGACACTACTGGGTTACTATCGAGTGCCGAGGGTGAGACCTCTACAACACTTCTGATGTTAACCCTGTAGTGTAGCTATTCGGTCGTGGTCATCAAGGGTGATTTCCTCTTTAACCACTTCCGATACGACTCTGTCGTGCAACCCCTCAAGTGTGAACCTCGAGGGTGATTCCTCTACGTTCACCTTGATGATTACATTGAGTGGAACCCACCGAGGGTGATTCCTTGGGTTTTCCTCTTGATGTTTGGACACACGGATACTTGGACTTTACAACTGTTACTTGGAAAGTGATGTGGAGACGGGTTGACCTGGAAGGTGCCCGTGAGATAATTACGAGGCATGGCCGGGCATTCTTAGCCCTTGCCGCAAGTCCTCGAGACGGGGCAACGGGGTCACATCTTTCGTGAGTCTCTGCTTGTTACCGCGCGTTCCTAATCCACTACGATTTGGATGTTTGATCCGAGGGGCCTCTGGCCTGATAGCACTAACCATCACGTGGGCATAGTATGGGCGTTCTGCGTCGTGTACATCAGCCGAAGCTTAATAGACGTCAGCGACGGAGCGGCGCGCGCCGGGTTGGACTGGTAAGCTCCTGCCTTTTTAGGGAGGTAGCTAGGTCTGCTCACCGGCCGCCCACGCAACGTGCAGGAGTTCCCGGGGAGATGGCCCATGACCCCTGGGGGCATAGGTTTAGTCCGGCGTGCTGGCCTCTCTATTAAGCCTAGGTCGGGTTGCGGCGTATTGTTTGGCCGAGGCCGGGCATGACCCTGGAAAGTGTGTCCGGCCAGAGTTAAGCGAGCGTGGTGGGTAAGTTGGTGCACCCCTGCAGGGAAGAACTAATCTATGCATAGCCTGTCCTACGGTAACGGACACTTGGAGTTGTATCCCGATCGATACAACTAGAACTGGATACTTGTGATGAGAACTGGATGGAGATGAGGATTTGATTGTGATGATAACTAGATAGTATGGCTCTGGGATTTCTTTCTCGCAGGGAGTCGACAAAGGATCTCCGGCCCAGGTTGATAACACCACTGCTACTTTACCTTATGTTACTCTACTCCCTCCTGTTTGCTGCAAGATGGTGGTTTCCAGAAGATGCTAGCCTTCGACAGGACTAGGCCTTCTCTCTATTCTGGCATTTCTGCAGCCCAGTCCACATATACAGCCTTCCTTTGATAATGTTGCATATGTAGTGTAGATCCTTGCTTGCGAGTACTTTGGATGAGTACTTACGGTTGCTTTGCTCCCCCTTTTCCCCCTTCTTTCTTCTTTCTGGTTGTTGCAACCAGATGGTGTAGTCCAGGAGCCAGATGCCACCTTTGACGATTGCTGCTACCCCGAGGGTGCCTACTACCACGTGACGGACGCCGACGACCAAGAGTAGTTAGGAGGCTCCCAGGCAGGAGGCCTTGCCTTTTCGATCGTAGATGCTTTTGTGCTAGCCTTCTTAAGGCAAACTTGTTTAACTCATGTCTGTTCTCAGATATTATTGCTTCCGCTGACTCGTTTGTATTCAAGCTGATGTATTCGAGCCCTCGAGGCCCCTGGCTTGTAATATAAAGCTTGTATTATTTTAAATTGTGTCTAGAGTTGTGTTGTGATATCTTCCCGTGAGTCCTTGATCTTGGTCGTACACATTTGCGTGTATGATTAGTGTACGATTGAATCGAGGGCGTCACAAGTTGGTATCAGAGCCGACTGCCTGTAGGTAGCCCCCTTTCCAACTCCTTGGCCGAAGTTGAGTCTAGTCACTGAAAAACTTTTACTAACATTGGCTGTGTGGCTTACGGGCCCACGTCGCCATTGGGTGGTATTAGGATCTTTTATTCCTCGTCTATACTCTGGGACTCTGGACTCTCTTCTATTCGGGTTAAAGATTTTACTAACTCTGACTCTAGGATCTCGTAACCACTTCCTCCCGGAGAGCCCCTTCACTGCAGATGATCGCTTGCTTCGCCAGAAGATTCTGCAGATACTCCTCGATGTTTTCCCGAGACCCTTGTGCCCTTTGCCATTGCATTTCTCTACCACCGATAAATCCCCATGGATAGCTACATACACTTGCCGTCCATACAATCATTCCTCGATGCTCTTGTTATTACAAGATGCCCCGAAATTCTCTATTGCTTCAAGAATCCGTTGAGCTTACTGCCTTGCAATTCTTTGCCCCATGAATACACCCCCCTTCGGATAATTCCTCGCACTCACCGAGGATCCGTTCATCCTCAGTTGTTCGTGTGATTCACAAAATTCTTCGAAATACTATGTGATCTTCCGAAAATCCTCTGCAGCCTATTGCTCTTGATTCTCCTTGCCTGCTTGCACTACGATTAGTTCCGTATGTCGAGCAATATTCTTTAAAATTCTTTGTGGTTGTACTTCTGTTCCTATGGATTCAACGTGTGAGCGAATACTGGCAATCACCAATTAATCCTTGGAAATTTTCTTTCCGTCTCCGACATCGCTCCGGTTATGAGCTGGTTCTTGCCCAATCAAGTTTTGATCAGGTGCACCTCTAAGTCTATTCAACTTATCATCTTTTGATCAGAGCCTCTGCTTCCGATCCTTCGTCCTGAAATCATAACTCCTCTGTACTCAGGCATCAAATTAATCAGATGTTTCTATAATCCAATGCCTTTGCATTCCTTCCTTCTTTTGATTGAGTACTGATACTCACATCAGATCCATTAAGGACCGCTGAATCCTTTGTTGGATTATTATCCGGCAGTTTCCTTCATATTCGAAATTTTGTGCGCTCTTCCCCTGATACACATTGCCTTTGGTAAATTGTATCCTCTGCCCTCTCAACCATGCTCTGCCTTCGAGCTTGTGTTATTTTACTCGTGGAGTTTGTGGTATATGTTCCCAAGATGCCCCTATGGGTTGGACCTATGCCTTCTTTAATCCATGTGAACCTGAGAGTTTTCACGAGTCATACTCTTCTGGTGTTTTGCCAGATAACATTTCAACGCTACAACTTCATCGAAAACGAGGAGTAAATGAAAGGTTATGCATTGAAGAATTGGGAGTCGACCTTGAACTTTGTGTTCATGCCCATAGACACGATGTAGACCTTAGCATGTAAGCTTCTCTTTTAATCTAATGTTCCCTTGGTATAAGCTCATCTGCATTTGTAAATTGATTCTTTGCAATCGTGGTTCCGGTCATATTTTCTCCTTGATTCCATTTCCCGGACAAGTTAAAATACTTGACTCCTACAGATCATTTCATCTGTCCAACCTCTATTCTGATCAACCTCGAGTATTGCCCCCTGTTATCTCGGGGATATTGTGTCTTCGCACTACCTCTTGTAAATTCTTAATTGGAGTGATACTCCGTCACTTCATTCTTAGCCTGATCGGCTATATCATTATCGTACCAAATTTTAACTGTGCTCCCTGGTCCTTATTCCTGGAGCACAACTTTTCGACGATGAGCGAAGCTTACGTCGATCTTCATCATCTTATCATTCCACCTTGAACAACAAGCTTGAATCCGAGCTTGTGTCATATCCATGTTTCCAATAGCCTTCGCTTCATCATTCCTTTTGCTTGATGGCATCGCTCCTCGATGGCATCTTCATAGAGCCTCTCGACAAAGGCGTCGTGATCAGCATCAACATTTTGACTTTTGTTGAAATGACAATTGAATTCGTGGTGAGAGATACCATCCTTGACCTACGATGAATTGAGTTATCATCGACTACCCCCTTGTCTTCTTTCCAACACATGATTGATCATGTCTTGGTTATACCTTGGACTCCTTGCTATTCCTGCAATTGTTCTTTGAGTATTTCTTGTGATCTTCAACTCCAACCCCTACTGGGAACACCATGTTAATGCTACCTTGAAGCATGACTGAGGTATTCCGGATATCAACAAGAACATTGGAAGCACATTGTCGAATGTTTCTTGATCTATTATACGAACACCGTTGTATGGGTAATATCATGATTCTTTCCTCGCCCCCCTTATCTAAATGCTTTTGAACTTGCTGTCATATCATGTATATCCTGCTCCGCTTCCCCATGGGAAGGATATACTCCCAATTCTTGTGTGTAAACACATTTTCCTTTCCATTGTTTTTTTAACCTTTCTTGTGGTCTATATGATCTAAGCAGTAATATTCTTATGCTTAAATAAACATCTTGGTGTACAACTCTTACAGTAAAACCCTGTTACTATTGTTGTTGATATTCTGGTAACCACCGATGGACAAGAACTTTGCCTAATGGTCCGCCTCGTTCCAACGAGCAGGAAAATGGTTCTCTTCGTCCCTCGCCCTTGGTACCAACGTTGATGCCAACATAACTGACATGCCATCCTATGACATGCCTTGCTATCATATCTGTGCAAGATGTCGCTGCCTTTCCTCCTTTGAACACACAAGGTGGGCCCATAACCCACATTACCACAGGATCGAAATCTAACTCTTCTGTATATCTTTGATTCCAAAACTATACTTGCATTTGGCTTCATATCATGTCACGAGCCACCTTCCGAGAGATGATCTATTCCCGATGCTCTGAACCCCTTTCTCACACTCTGTTCAGGTATCAATCGTTTGTCCATTCGGTTGAAACTTCTTATTGTGCTTTCATATTTTACTCTCGACGTTTTCTTAAAATTCAACTTGAGGGATACTTCTGTCACATTCCTGCATTTTTTTCACCAGACAATTAACCATATAATTAAGGGCCAGTTCACCCGAAGTTACTCTTTACTTCCCCACTTAAATCTCGGGACGAGATTTCTGTAGTGGAGGAGATTTGTAACATCCCCAGCATCACACTACAGTAATCTCTCATTAATGAAGGTCATGTCATCATGATCATCATGCCAAAATGCCCCTTGTCCAAAATCTGCTTCAAATTCAAATTCAAATTGCATGTCGAATATTTGCTTCTTCTTTCATGCAAATAAAATGTTCATCTTTTAGCAAATAATCCAAAACTTTTTACTGTTAAGGAACACAACATCATCATCAGCTCTAAAAGGGCCTAATCCTTTTTAATAGAGCAAAAACAGCCTTTATAATGCCCTTTTCATTATTGAGTAAATTCAAATGAACTCCGGAAATGCCCAAACTTTTTTTGGCAGTGCTGCATATTGCAAAGTAATTATGTGACCAAGTTTCACATTTTTGCAAAATCTTATGGAAGCTCAAAATATTACTAAACCCCCCCCTTTCTGTAAAAAGAAAATAGAAAAGGCCACTGTGCACTGGCCCAAGTGCACAGTGCCTAGAGCCCAGCCCACCACGGCCTCCTCCTTCTCCCCCGTTCTCTGTTCAAGCGACCGAGGCGCACCATCGTCGCCGCCGAGCCAGCTCGCCGACAGTGTTACTGGGTGGATAAGGCCTCCACCGAGGCCTCCCCCCCAAGATATTTCCCCCCTCTCTCGCTCCGCCTCTCCCTATCCCCGCCAGATTCTCCCTCACGCGCTTGCCGCTCTTCCCTCTCCTTGCCCGAGCACTTCGCCGTCGCCCTCCGTCGATCTCGCGGTCCCCGGCTCCCCCCTCGATCATGCTGGTGGCTGGAAGGAGCGCCGTCCTCCGCTCCGTCCTCCTCGACCCTCAGCGGGAGCTGGGAGGCCCTGTAGTGGCCGCTCTCCTCCACCCCCTTCCGCCTCTGTCGCCGGCAATCTTCGTCGTCTCCGGTGAACCCTGCGCTCCTAAGCTGTCGCAGGCTTTTCGTAGCCGCTCGGTGAGCTCCTCCCTCCCTCCATTCTTCTCCTCGCACCGCGTGTCTCTCCCTAGCTAGCTCATCGCCGTTGCCGTGAGCTCACCGCCGCAGATCACCTCACCGTCGTGGCCACCGTGGCCCGAGCTCGCGCCCGAGCTCGTAACCGGGCTCCTGGAGCTCGTAGGAGCACAACGCCGCTCCCCGCATCACCTGACTTGCCCTGCGTCACCGTAGACACCAACGGCCGAACTCTGGCGTCCGCTCCGCTGCTAGCCATCGCCGTCTCCGGCCGTTTTCGGCCAAACCGCCGCGACAGATCGATGCGCGGGCGAGAGCCCGTTTGAAAGAACCTAACCGCGTGCCAAGTGATGCGCTGTAGCGCGATTCCGGCCATCTCCGGCGTTCGGCCGCCGCGGATGGCCTCGCCGGCGTTGCTCCGGCGCGGGCGCTGACCTGGCACCGGCAGGGCCCGCCTCTGGGTCGCTGCCTGTGGGCCTCTGGACCCAGTTGACCCCGTTGACCGTGGTCAACTATGCTGACTGGGCGCTCAGTGCCACTGACGTGCGGGTCCCACTTCTTAATCCTCTAATTAAAACATTTTAATAATTAAAACTAATTAGTTTAGTTAACTAGACACTGACAGGTGGGCCCAGTAGTTTTACTAACTAAATTTAGATTAGTTTGAGCTCTGTTTAACTCACTGTCTATGACAGGGGGGTCCCCATGTCAGTTTGACCAGTCAACCGGACAGTTGACTGCTGAAGTCACTCATACGTCATGCTGACATCATATTTCTTTTCTATTATTTTAAATAATTCCAGAAAATGCTTTAATCTTTGAATAATCATAGAAAATAAACCGTAACTCGAATGAAAATGTTTTCTATATGAAAGTTGCTCAGAAAAATCCAACGAATCCGAATATGCGGTCCGTTCATCTGTCACATGCCCCTAGCATGCTGAACATGGAACTTTCCCCCTCCGGTCATCTGTCTGACACAGGTCCGGAACCGGGAACACCTTCCCGGTTGATTTCCCCCTCCACCTATAACGTCTAGGACCGCGTTAGAGCACGCTTAGCGCTACGTATCGTCATGACATGCTTAGTGTTACCTCTGTTTGCTATGTATTTACTATTTCTTCCCCCTCTTCTCTCCGGTAGACCCCGAGGCCGCTGATGCCCCGGTGATCGACTACGTCGTCGACAACGACCCCTCCTTGCCAGATCAACCAGGCAAGCCCCCCCTTTGATCATCCCGATATCGCCCATTCCATTCTCTCATGCTTGCATTAGATTTTGCTACTGTTATTGTTTGCACCTATTCTGATGCATAGCCTGCTTTTGTATCTGCTATTGTACCTTACCTGCTTATCCTAAACTGCTTAGTATAGGTTGGTTAGTGATCCATCAGTGACCCCCGCCTTGTCCCGACTGCCCCGCTGGATAATCAGAAGACCCGATCAACGGGATCGAAGACCAGGCCCCAACACCGCACATCACTTTCCCCTTAGTTGCTCGACACTACTGGGTTACTATCGAGTGCCGAGGGTGAGACCTCTACAACACTTCTGATGTTAACCCTGTAGTGTAGCTATTCGGTCGTGGTCATCGAGGGTGATTTCCTCTTTAACCACTTCCGATATGACTCTATCGTGCAACCCCTCAAGTGTGAACCTCGAGGGTGATTCCTCTACGTTCACCTTGATGATTACATTGAGTGGAACCCACCGAGGGTGATTCCTTGGGTTTTCCTCTTGATGTTTGGACACACGGATACTTGGACTTTACAACTGTTACTTGGAAAGTGATGTGGAGACGGGTTGACCTGGAAGGTGCCCGTGAGATAATTACGAGGCGTGGCCGGGCATTCTTAGCCCTTGCCGCAAGTCCTCGAGACGGGGCAACGGGGTCACATCTTTCGTGAGCCTCTGCTTGTTACCGCGCGTTCCTAATCCACTACGATTTGGATATTTGATCCGAGGGGCCTCTGGCCTGATAGCACTAACCATCACGTGGGCATAGTATGGGCGTTCTGCGTCGTGTGCATCAGCCGAAGCTTAATAGACGTCAGCGACGGAGCGGCGCGCGCCGGGTTGGACTGGTAAGCTCCTGCCTTTTTAGGGAGGTAGCTAGGTCTGCTCACCGGCCGCCCACGCAACGTGCAGGAGTTCCCGGGGAGATGGCCCATGACCCCTGGGGGCATAGGTTTAGTCCGGCGTGCTGGCCTCTCTATTAAGCCTAGGTCGGGTTGCGGCGTATTGTTTGGCCGAGGCCGGGCATGACCCTGGAAAGTGTGTCCGGCCGGAGTTAAGCGAGCGTGGTGGGTAAGTTGGTGCACCCCTGCAGGGAAGAACTAATCTATGCATAGCCTGTCCTACGGTAACGGACACTTGGAGTTGTATCCCGATCGATACAACTAGAACTGGATACTTGTGATGAGAACTGGATGGAGATGAGGATTTGATTGTGATGATAACTGGATAGTATGGCTCTGGGATTTCTTTCTCGCAGGGAGTCGAGAAAGGATCTCCGGCCGAGGTTGATAACACCACTGCTACTTTACCTTATGTTACTCTACTCCCTCCTGTTTGCTGCAAGATGGTGGTTTCCAGAAGATGCTAGTCTTCGACAGGACTAGGCCTTCTCTCTATTCTGGCATTTCTGCAGCCCAGTCCACATATACAGCCTTCCTTTGATAATGTTGCATATGTAGTGTAGATCCTTGCTTGCGAGTACTTTGGATGAGTACTCACGGTTGCTTTGCTCCCCCTTTTCCCCCTTCTTTCTTCTTTCTGGTTGTTGCAACCAGATGGTGGAGTCCAGGAGCCAGATGCCACCTTTGACGACTGCTGCTACCCCGAGGGTGCCTACTACCACGTGACGGACGCCGACGACCAAGAGTAGTTAGGAGGCTCCCAGGCAGGAGGCCTTGCCTTTTCGATCATAGATGCTTTTGTGCTAGCCTTCTTAAGGCAAACTTGTTTAACTCATGTCTGTTCTCAGATATTATTGCTTCCGCTGACTCGTTTGTATTCAAGCTGATGTATTCGAGCCCTCGAGGCCCCTGGCTTGTAATATAAAGCTTGTATTATTTTAAATTGTGTCTAGAGTTGTGTTGTGATATCTTCCCGTGAGTCCTTGATCTTGGTCGTACACATTTGCGTGTATGATTAGTGTACGATTGAATCGAGGGCGTCACACCTTACATAAGAGTCATGGTGATCTTCACCTTTCCTTTTTACATTTTATCTTTTGGCAAGCACAACATGTTGGAAAGATCTTGGTATATATGGCTAACTAGATGTGAGTTTTCATGAACTATTATTGTTGACATTACCCTTGAGGTAAAATGTTGGGAGGCAAAACTATAAGCCCCTATCTTTCTCTGTGTCCGATTAAAACTCCATACCCATAAGTATTGCGTGAGTGTTAGCAATTGTGAAAGACTATATGATAGTTGAGTATGTGGACTTGCTAAAAAACTCTTATATATTGACTCTTTCTTATGTTATAATAAATTGCAATTGCTCCAATGACTGAGATTATAGTTTGTTAGTTTTCAATGAAGTTTACAATTCACACTTGAAATTGTGATTGAATTGTTACTCTAGCATAAGAGATCATATGACATGAATTATATAAGTTGCTTTTCTAAGAATGATAATGATGCCCTCATGTCCGTATTCTATTTTTATCGACACCTCTATCTCTAAACATGTGGACATATTTTTCAATTTCGGCTTTCGCTTGAGGACAAGCGAGGTCTAAGCTTGGGGGAGTTGATACATCCATTTTGCATCACGCTTTTATATCGATATTTATTGCATTATGGGCTGTTATTACACATTATGTCACAATACTTATGCTTATTCTCTCTTATTTTACAAGGTTTACATAAAGAGGGAGAATGCCGGCAGCTGGGATTCTGGGCTGGAAAAGGAGCAAATATTAGAGACCTGTTTTGCACAGCTCCAAAAGTCCTGAAACTTCACGGAAGTCATGTTCGGAATATATAAAAAATACCGAGCGCAAGAAGTACACTAGGGGGGCCACACCCTGCCCACGAGGGTGGGGGGCGCGCCCTACCCCCTGGGCGCGCCCCCCTACCTCGTGGGCCCCCTGGTGGCCCTTCGATGCCCATCTTCTGCTATATGGAGTCTTTCGATGAGGAAAAATCAGAAGCCATCTTTCCAGACGAGACTCTGCCGCCATGAGGCGGAACCTTGGCGGAACCAGTCTAGGGCTCCGGCGGAGCTGTTCTGCCGGGGAAAGTTCCCTCCGGGAGGGGGAAATCATCGCCATTGTCATCACCAACGATCCTCTCATCGGGAGGGGGTCAATCTCCATCAACATCTTCACCAGCACTATCTCCTCTCAAACCCTAGTTCATCTCTTGTATCCAATTCTTGCCTCCAAGTCCGGGATTGGTACCTGTGGGTTGCTAGTAGTGTTAATTACTCCTTGTAGTTGATGCTAGTTGGTTTATTTGGTTGAAGATCATATGTTCAGATCCTATATGCGTAGTAATACCCCTTTGATTATGAACATGAATATGCTTTGTGAGTAGTTATGTTTGTTCCTAAGGACATGGGAGAAGTCTTGCTATTAGTAGTCATGTGAATTTGGTATTCGTTCGATATTTTGATGAGATGTATGTTGTCTCTCCTCTAGTGGTGTTATGTGAATGTCGACTACATGACACTTCACCATTATTTGGGCCTAGAGGAAGGCATTGGGAAGTAATAAGTAGATGATGGTTTGCTAGAGTGACAAAAACTTAAACCCTAGTTTATGATTTGCTTCGTAAGGGGCTGATTTGGATCCATATGTTTCATGCTATGGTTATGTTTCCCTTAATACTTTTGTTGTAGTTGCGGATGCTTGTAATAGAGGTTAATCATAAGTGGGATACTTGTCCAAGTAAGGGCAGTACCCAAGCACCGGCCCACCCACATACCAAATTATCAAAGTACCGAATGCCAATCATATGATCGTGATGAAACCTAGCTTGACGATATTCCCATGTGTCCTCGGGTGTGCTTTACATCATATAAGAGTTTGTCCAGGCTTGTCCTTTGCTACAAAAAGGATCGGGCGACCTTCCTGCACTTTATTTACTTTTGTTACTTGTTGCTCGTTACCAATTATCTTATCACAAAACTATCCGTTACTTATAATTTCAGTGCTTGCAGAGAATACCTTGCTGAAAACCGCTTATCGTTTCCTTCTGCTCCTCGTTGGGTTTGACACTCTTACTTATCGAAAGGACTACGATAGATCCCCTATACTTGTGGGTCATCACGTGGCGCTACAAAGCTGCCGCCCGTGCCGACGACCCCCGACCAGAGGTGGTTGATTGCGCCTAAAGGGTTGAAGTAAGTGCATTTACTATTTTTTTAACCTTTTGCCTTCATGTTCCTTCAAATTAATATCTAATGTGTTGGCCTTGTCATACTGTAGGGGCTGGGTACGCCCCCGTGGTTCCCGTATGCCCAACCAGGTCCTTGGTGTGCTTTGCCGGCATCACTTCCCTGGGTGGGTCACGTTACTTGGTGAGGGTCAGGTTCCACAGCTAGCACTAACATGGGAGCTGTACTCGGTTGCCCCGGCCCTGCCGGAGGAGAGGTTCGAAGGTGTCTTGTGCGAGACGGTGGCCGACATTGTGCTCCGTCAGTTTTGGGTAATTTCTCCTTTACGGAATTAAAAATCAACACTACCTAGTGATTGTACTAATCAGTGTTGTCTTGTTTGATTGCAGACCTTCTACAGGGTTTTAGAGGGAGAATAGGAGGTCGTGTGTATGGTTGTTGAAAACGAGTGCAAGCACCTACTTCAGAACTTAAGGCACGAGGCTCGGGTGCAGGCCGTTCGAGACTACTACGCCTCGAAGGGTATTAGGAGGGGCAAGCAGAAGTGTTGCGGCAAGTTTCTAAGTAAGGAGAAGTACATGCAGGTAATTACCTATTCTTAAGGCCTTGAACTTAGTTTTCTTGGTTTGATTCGTAGGCGTAGAGCTGAAATTTCTCTTGACTCACTTAGGTGCCCCCGAGATGGTGTGTGGATAAGATGGACTATTGGAAGGCGTTGGTGGATGCTTGGTGCTGTGCCCAATGGAAGTTGAACACCAAAGGGCCAAGGATAAGCGCGACCAAATGGAAGGTGTACCACACCATCATGGGAGCTCCAACCTATTTGAGTACGGGGATAACTGGGTATGTGGTTTGCTACATGATTCATGCAATTCATTCTTCATGCTAGATAGTTCATTTATGACATATTTAGCTCTAAAATGACATAATAACCTTAGATAGCTCTATGAAATGACTTAATATGCTTTAGTCAGTTAAAAAATGGCATAACTACCTTCGATAGCTCAATAACGACCTAAACTAATCTTAGCTAGTTAGCTCCAAAATGACCTATTTACATAGCAATATCATTCTTCATGCTAGCTTGAGCCCTTAACTAATATTTTGTTCCTCTCTCTCAGGCGCACCACCACAAGAAGCCTGTGCCAGGTCTGTTTGACCTCTATGGCATGGCCCATATGTCCCCAAACAAGAAGGCCAAGCCATTCACGGAGTCTAACCTAGATGATCTAGAGAGATTCACCAACAAGACCTCCCACCACAAGCTTGTGAAGTACAGACACGAGGGGAAGGCGAGGAAAGGGGAGGACTCTAACCCGAGCCAGGATCCTTTTGATACAGAGCTAGTGATGATATCTGGTGGCGGGACGTCCCATGGCTCTCTAGCCATTGGTGATGGACTGATACATTGTCCTAAGACTCTCGCGCAGATCAAGAAGCGTCTCAGTAGCTCTGATCCTGAGATAACGCCTCGTGCACGGCCAATGGAGATCACCATGGCGGTTAGTTATACGGACTCTCTCACCTTTCCTCCATTATATTGTGTGTGCGTCCGTCGATGATTACAATGCTAACGAGGAGTGGTGTGTTGCAGGGTATTGTAGATAAAGAGAGATTGAAGACGAAGGATCTTGTGGAGGAGGCAAAAAGGGAGCCACAAAAGGAGATTGAGGAGATGACGGCTAAGGTGTTGGAGGAGGAGAGGAACCGGAACGACAATGCTAACCGGGCCCTATACGAGCTCATCATGGTACGTTTCTTGTGCATATTATCCCAATCATGCACGTAATGTTCGCATTACTATCTAATATGACTGACTCGTGAGAACCAAATGTGCAGGCCATGTGCAAGAAAAACGGCCAGGGCCCTCCGTCGATGCCCCAGATTTCTCTGGCAACCACGGTGAGTTTATTTGAATGGTCGTTGCTTACTACTATTCACATTTCAGTTTGCGAACTTGCTAACGAGACATTATTGGAAATGATCTTTGGTGCAGCATGGCTCCCGACAAGCATCGACCACTCCTTCTGCCAACGCCGGAACCCCGACCGGTCCTTCACCTCCGTCTGGCACTAGCGCAGCCCCGACTATTCCTACACCTCCGTGATAACAGTATTTTTCTTCTTATTTAGCGTGTTTAGTCCATTTATGACATATTTTAGCCTATTTAGTCCACAAATGACATAATAAGATGAAGAAAATTAAGGAAGAGGAAGGAAAGAAGGAATAGGAAGAAAAGAAGAAAAGAAGAAGAAGAAGAAGGATAAGAAGAAGAAAACTAGAAGAAGAAGAAGAAGAAGAAGTAAGCTCTAAGTTATATCTCATAATATGCTTAGTTAGGTCAAAAATGGCATAATTAGCTAGGTAAGCTCAAAAATGGCATTTTTCTTCTTATTTAGCATATTTAGTCCATTTATGACATAATTTAGCCTATTTAGTCCACAAATGACATAATAAGATGATGAAAATCCAGGAAGAGGAAGAAAAGAAGAAGAAAAAGAAGAAGAAAAGAAGAAGACTTATTCTTTTCTTCTTCTTCTAGTTTTCTTCTTCTTCTCCAAAATGAAGTTAGCTCTAAGTTATATCAAAAATGGCATAATATGCTTAGTTCACTCAAAAATGGCACAATTAGCTAGGTTAGCTCCATTTTACCTAAGTATGCTTACTTCTTCTTCTTCATTTTCTTCTTCTTCTTCTTCTGATTCCAGTCTTCTTATTCTAACTTTCTTGTTTCCCATTTTGCAGATTTAGTTCACTATATGGAAGCTTGCATGGATGGAGTGCTTGTTTCCCTTTTCTTTTTTTCGTTTGTATCGATAAAAAATGTGGAACTTTGTTATATGGATGCATGCATGGAACAATGTGTTGGATGAAAATTGTGATGTTATTGTAATATGTATGGATGGAACTATGTTTCTTATTATGTATGTATGTTGTCATGGATGGAACTATGTGTTGGATACATCATATGTCTGCTGTGCATGTGAATATATATATATGTATATCTGTGTGTGAATTCCTGTGAAATTAAATGGATTCAAATAAAAAACAGGGGATATGTAGCCTCTTTGCCGTCTGCTAGCGGACGGCGAAGCTCTTTGCCGTCAGACGGCAAAGAGGACACATGGCAGCTACCTATAAAACCTAGGAAACACTGGCTGCCTATTTGGTTACTTTGCCGTCTGCTTGCAGACGGCAAAGATTCAAATCACTTTGCCGTCCGCTGGCAGATGGCATAGCTGGTCACGTGGCAGCTTCCCAGTACTGACTAGCTGAGCTCTTTGCCGTCTGTCAGTGGACGGCAAAGAGCTTTAACTCTTTGTCGTCCGTTGGCAGACGACAAAGAGCGCCGTTAACCCCCTAACGGCACTCACGCCACCGCACTATCGTCCGTTGTCTTTGCCGTCTGCTAGCCTCGGATGGCAGACGACAAAATCCTTTACCGTCCATTTCCAGGAAGCGGACGGCAAAGAAGGCCTTTGCTGGCACGTGTTCAGACGGACAGTTTGCCGTCTACTGGTGGATGGCAAAGACGCTTGCCGTCCGTGATCCATGGCGGATGGCAAAGAAGCTGATTTCAGTAGTGAACGAAAAAGGCTTAGGTTGTTAGGCAAATGTAAAACCAAGGTTGGGCCTTGCTGGAGGAGTTTTATTCAAAGCGAACTGTCAAGGGGTTCTCATAACACCCAACCGCGTAAGGAACACAAAATCAAGGAACATAACATCGGTATGACGGAAACTAGGGCAGCAAGAGTGGAACAAAACACCAGGCATAAGGCCGAGCCCTCCACCCTTTACCAAGTATATAGATGCATTAATTAAAATAAAAGATATTGTGATATCCCAACATATCCATGTTCGAACATGGACCAAGCTTCATCTTCACCTGCAACTAGCAATGCTATAAGAGGGGCTGAGCAAAAGCGGTAACTTAGCCAAATAACGGTTTGCTAGGAAGGAGGGTTAGAGGCTTGACATGACAATATGGCAGGCATGATATAGCTAGTGGTAGGTAGCGAGGCATAGCAATAGAGCGAACAACTAGCAAGTAAAGATAGAAGTGATTTCGAGGGTATGGTCATCTTGCCTGAGATTCCGCAAGGAAGAAGAACGGGTCCATGAAGAAGACAAACGGACGTAGTCGGCGGATCCTCACAAACGCAACGTAACCAGAACTAACAAGAAGAAGCAACACCGGAAAGAAACAAACAACATGGTAAACAACGATCACATAAACATGGCATGATGCATGTATGATGCATGTCCGGTTTAATGAGGCATGGCATGGCAAAGTGCACAAACAAAACTACAAGTTAAGTGGAGCTCAACATGAACGAGTTGCATATTGAAGAAACACCAAAACAATTATTTAGTTCTCTCCCATTTAAGCTACTCAACAAAATTAAATGTTGTTAAACATGGCAAGAGGTGAGGCAAAAGTAAACTACACAATCTAAACAATTTGAATGGGGCCGGAAACATCAAACAACAATTCCGGTAAATCCCATATGCATTTAGCAATTTAATGCAAACACCAAATTAAACATTTTAAAAGTTGTTAGCATGATGCGTATGACATACAAGTTTTATGCATTTTTTATGAAAATGTTGATATGAACATGTTATGAAGCATCTCTCATCGTGGCGCAAATGAAAGGGGTGCCACGGTAACGAATCCGAAAATGATGCCATAACAACATATCGGTCCCGGTAACTCGATTGAGATGTCAATGCAAAAGAAAGTGTGATGAGAACGTGTCATGATGAACGATGGGGTGCTCCCAGTAACCGGGTTTCCCACGAGTCGACGGCATGGCAAACGAGAACGACAGCTCGGACACTGTGCAAACACGAACATCTCATACCACAAAAGTATTCATTCTCGGACGGTCGTAGTGGAAGTAGTGGTACACGTTCGTTTCAGATAGGAACTTGAAGAATCCACGGTCGACGGTAGTTGCACACTTGGTCTTGTCGAATCTACAGTTTTTTGGGTAACGGTAGTCGTATACTTTCGTAGATGTTCGGGGCCATCGGTAGGGGTACTTGGGGTATTGCGATGATAGTGGTACAAGGTCGTCGGGGTACTTGTCGGTCCGGTCTTGACGGTCTCGTTTTTTCGACAGTAGTCGTACTAATCGGCGGTAGTGGAACTTGACGGACCCGAGCTCTTTGAGGGTCGTCGTGGTACTCGTTCACGTTGTAGTCGTACATGTATTGTGGTCGAGGTCTTGGTGGAGTTGCATGCCTTGGCGATTCCGGAGACGCCGGTAGAGGTACTGGACACGACACTGTGTACTCATACACTTGTCGGAGAGGACTTTCCCATAAAGCCCAAAACGAAACAGCCCCAAATGGAGGCAACATAGGCGGAAGCGCATGAGGGTAGCGAGGCGGTGGTCCCGCGGCAACAGGAGGTCGACGGCGGCGCGACACGGGAAGAGCAGCAGCAGGACGGAGTGGCTACCATCGCCCTTGGCATGGAGCAAGGGAGGCGAAGCTCCTGGAGGCTGGAGGTGCCATGGACTTGGGCGCACGAGGAGGAGCAAGGAAGGGGAGGTCGCTAGACGCCCATGGCGAGGAGCAGGAGAAGGAGGTCGAGCGGGCGACGTGCGCTGGTTGCTTGTATGCAGGGAGGCCGCGGACGTGGGAAGCTTGCCATGAGGACGGCATGGCGAGGCACTCTGGCGACGAGGCTCGCGGCAGGGAAGAAGGGGCCAGCTCCCGGTGGTGGTGGTCGGCTCCGAGGCAGACAAACGTGGGGGGTTGCAGGTGCACGCTTGGGCGCCCCCGAGCGAGCGACGCGGCGAAGCAGGAGGCAGGGCGGAGCAGAGGCTCACTGGACTGCAGGGGTCACCGTCGAGACAGAAGAGATCGGGCGCGAGGCGGGGTCGCGCGTGGGGTGACCCTCCTGTGGGTGGCGGCGCGTGAGGAGGACGAAGGGGAGAGAAGGGAGATGGGGATCGATGGAGATGGGGGAAGGCGGCGCAAGAGAACGAGGGAGAGGACGAGGGATGAGACGAACGAGGGGAGAGGGAGGAGGATTGGGCAAGGGAGCGGTCGGCCTAGGGTTCGGGAGGGAGTGGGCCGGCTGGATGTCAGGCCCAAGAGGCCAGCGGTGGAATTGGGCCTAGGGATAGGATGGCCTAGGCGGGCCGGCTTGGCTGGCTCCTCTCTCCTCTCTTCTCTTATTCTTTTCAAAACAGAAAATAAAGAGAAAGAAAAGGGAAGAAAGAAAAGGTTAGGGAAAGAGTTTGGGCATGGGGATAATTTTCCCCGACTCACAAAATTGTGCACGGCCCAAGAAAAATACATTTGGCACCGCTTGGAAGGATTGCATTCGAACGTAATTTGAATGTGATTCAAATAAGTTTGAATTAGGAAAACATTTTTGAAGAGTCCAGAAATGTTTGGAATTTTGGTGGAGCTCGGGAAAGTGACGAAAGGATTTATGGGAAAAGTTTGAGGTCAAGAAAATTGAGATAGAAAAGGCATGGAATTTGTTTTGCAAGTAGGTTAAGGTGAATTCCAAAATAGTGGAATATTTATTATAGCTCCATAATATTGGGAGGATAAGTTATAAAGAGAAGTCACCCTTCCCTTGATTTAAATGGATCGAAGATCCATACGATTTATTTAAAAGAGTTTTGAAATGGTTGCAATATTAATGGCATGATGACATGATGCAATGCAAAATATGCAATGATGGATGCAACAGACAAAACAAAACACACGACGAAACTCAGAGTAGCTGCAAGTCTTCTGGAGCGTCTGTCTCGGGGCGTCACACTACTACACAAGAAGAAGAAGATGAGACATGTGCTAGGAAGGAAGGAATGCTTCCAGAATCAACAAAGCAGTAGCAGGTAGCTGACCTTTGTGCCCTTGACGCTGGAGCTCCATGGACCTGAGCTTCGTGGTGACCAAACAACAGCCGCTGCACAAGGAGAGAGAGAGAGAGAGAGAGAGAGAGAGAGAGAGAGAGAGAGAGGAAAACAAAGGTTAATCATGGGTACCTTAGCTTGAATTCAACATCAATACAACATGAGGGAGGGATTGCAGCAATGGCTTGGGCTTGTAGAAAATAAACAGAGGGAAACATGATGAAAGCTGTTGCTGATATTAAATCTTCATTGTCCAGTTTTACACTCATTTCTTTTGTTCATGTAAGTCAAAGTGCTAATAAGGTGGCTCATATGTTCGCTAGATAAGTGAACTTGTTGTACGGTCTATCTACTCGCAGTGTATCCCTGGTTGTATCCAAGATACTGCAAACACTAAACTACCACTTGAATGAAAGAGATCGGTTTATTACTGCTAAAAAAATACTTAACAACGAAAACAAATTATTATCACAGGAATGGCAACAAATCAAAGGGTTTACTTTTGGGAAAATATCCAAGGATGAGAAATGCAAAAAAAATGTTTAACCACCACCACACTGACTTACATGTGTTCAAGAGAGCCGTTCGATCCAAAGAATTGAAGACAGATAAAAGAAAGAGAAAGGTTTCATTCTGTTCAGAAGCATAGTCCGAGCTTTATCTGACTTCTGATGAAATGCATAGGTTTGACCGATGACTACACACCAGCAACTACCGCCCGCGCATTGGCCAGAATTGCATGGGACAATGCGGGCTGGGTTGGGCAAGCCAAATATTTGGTTTCCAACCAAACAACAGACAAAACTCATGGGTGCACCAATATTTTGGAAAGGCCAGCTTTGGCACAAAACCAAACACACCCAACACCACAATCACAAGTCCAATGCCACCAGAGGTGCCACAGAGGGATAAAGCTCACCTAGGCAGTTTGTAGCCGAGGTAGAAGCACAGCTGGCCGCGGCTGCAGCAGAGTTGAAAGGGATGGCAGCATGCTTCTTGAGGAACTTGTACATGTCCACCATCGTCCGGTCCCCCACAAAAGTTATCTGCAAAGAGTTTATTTATCCAGATGCAAGAAAACAAATTGAATTAGTAAATGTCAATGCAACATTAACAGTAACAATTCTCAAGTTACACAGTTGACTAATGCCCCATGATGCCCATTCCATCTCAACCCATGAGGCCATGATCTTAGCTAGTTGTCTACTGAATTTACTACCGTGAATAACCAACTGCAGAACACCTACTGCTGGCTTAAAATTACTTCCATATTGTGCAGAACACGCTATGCACACTAACAAATTGCTAATTGCCAAGACAAAACACTGCCATGCATTTACTGGACTATGATCAGGTGCAAGTTGATGAGAATCATCATGCTGAAACAACGATGACAAGGCAGTAAGCTACGGATCAATTCCACACCGCATCTCGATCAGCCACAGCAGCAAGGACGACGTGTGGAAGCCAAGAATCAAGATCGACCGAGAGGGGTAGGAAGAGAGATATCGGGATCGGGTTGCCGGAGAGGGTAGGGCAGGGAGATACCTGCGGGTTGTAGACGGGGTCAGAGGCGATGAACTCGTAGATGGGATCGTCCGATGTACAAGCGGCGGCTATGCTCCCCATCCTCCGCCGGCAGGGCCCGGCCCATGAGCAGCGTCGCCAGTAGGTCTGGCTTGCCGGAGATGGCTGGCTGCCAGCATGCACTCGCCATGGAGGTCTCCGCCACCGCGCTGTCATCTCCCCGTCCCCGTCCATCCATTAGGTGGGTGGGTGAAGGGCTAGGGTTTCCGCCCTCATACGCCCATGGGTCGGATGGACCTGAGGGAGGGAGAGCTAGGGAGCGAGGGAGGGAGGTCGCGGTGGTGATGGGGTTGGGGGAGACGGTCGCTGGTGGGGGTGGGGTTGGGTGTCAG